>NC_134082.1:52879276-53182443 GCF_000715075.1 Nicotiana tabacum
AATTGTTAAAGAAAGATGCTGCAGTCAAGTGGACAAATGAATGTTAGGAAGCTTTTGATAAGATAAAGGAGTACTTGTCAAACCCACCTGTGTTGGTCCCGCCAGAATCGGGGAGACCTTTGATTCTGTATTTGCCAGTCTTGGACAATTCATTTAGATGTGTGTTGGGATAGCATGGCATCACTGGCAGAAAGGAGCATGTCATATATTATCTCAGCAAGAAGTTTACATCTTACGAGGTTAAGTACACTCAGCTTGAGAGGACGTGTTGTGCCCTAACTTGGGTCGCCTCGAAGCTGAAACATTATTTGTCCTCTTATACTACTTACCTCATCTCTCGCTTGGATCCATTGAAGTATATCTTCCAGAAGCCTATGCCCACAGGAAGGCTCGCAAAGTGGCAGATCTTGCTCACAGAATTTGACATTGTTTACGTGACTCGGACCACTATGAAAGCACAAGCATTGGCCGACCACTTGGCTGAGAATCCTGTGGATGAAGAATATGAACCTTTGAAGACTTACTTCCCTGATGAAGAGGTAATGCACATTGATGAGTTGGAACAGATTGAAAGGCCAGGATGGAAACTTTTCTTTGATGGGGCTGCTAACATGAAAGGCATTGGGATAGGAGCGGTACTTGTCTCTGAAACAGGGCATCATTACCCTGTTACGACTCAGCTTCGGTTCTACTATACTAACAACATGGCGGAATACGAGGCATGCATTTTGGGTTTGAGGATGGCTGTGGATATGGGTGTCCAGGAAGTCTTGGTCTTGGGTGACTCGGACCTGCTGGTACACCAGATTCAGGGAGAATGGGAAACACGGGATTTAAAACTCATATCGTACCGGCAATGCTTGCATGATCTCTGCCAACGGTTTCAATCAATAGAGTTCAGGCATATTCTAAGGATCCACAATGAGGTCACTGATGCTTTGGCTACACTGGCGTCAATGTTACATCATCCGGATAAGGCTTATGTTGACCCGTTGCATATTCAGGTCCGTGATTAGCATGTTTATTGTAACATGGAGGAAGAGCTCGATGGGGATCCTTGGTTTCACGACATCAAGGAATACATCCAAAGAGGAGTATATCCGGTACAAGTCACAGGTGATCAAAAGAGAACAATTCGTCGCTTGGCAAGTTGATTTTTCTTCAATGGAGGAGTTTTGTACAAAAGAACTCCAGATCTCGAGTTATTAAGATGTGTAGATGCCAGACAGGCCACGACTATCATGACCGAAGTACATTCTAGTGTCTGTGGACCGCACATGAGTGGGTATGTGCTGACAAAGAAGATCCTCCGGGCAGGTTATTATTGGATCACTATGGAGTAAGATTGTATCAGTTTCGTGCGTAAATGTCATCAGTGCCAAGTGCATGGAGATTTGATTCATTCTCCACCATCTGAATTACATACAATGTCTGCACCATGACCGTTTGTTTCTTGGGGAATGGATGTCATTGGACCAAATAAGCCAGCAGCGTCCAACGGGCACAGGTTTATTCTGGTGGCCATCAATTATTTCACCAAGTGGGTAGAGGCTAAAACATTCAAGTCTGTAACCAAGAAGGCGGTGGTTGATTTTGTGCATTCAAATATCATTTGTCGGTTTTGGATACTGAAGGTGATCATTACAGACAATGGGGCTAATCTCAATAGTCATCTGATGAAAGAGGTATGTCAGCAGTTCAAGATTACACATCGCAATTCTACCCCATACCGCCCTAAAACAAACGGAGCAGTTGAGGTGGCCAACAAGAATATAAAGAAGATACTTAGAAAAATGGTGGAAGGTTCTAGGCAGTGGCATGAAAAGTTATCGTTTGCATGGCTCGGTTATCGCACTACTGTCCGTACTTCAGTAGGGGCGACTCCTTATTCGTTGGTGTATGGCACTGAAGCAGTGATACTCACAGAAGTGGAAGTTCAATCTCTTCGAATTGTCGCGGAGGCTGAGATCGATGATGAGGAGTAGGTCAAAACCCGTTTAGAACAATTGAGTTTTATCGATGAAAAGAGACTGATAGCAGTGTGTCATGGCCAATTGTATCAACAGATAATGGTAAGAGCATACAACAAGAAGGTGCGTCCATGAAAGTTTGAAGTGGGGCAGTTAGTATTGAAACGCATTCTTCCTTATCAAGTTGAAGAAAAAGGAAAGTTTGCCCCAAATTGGCAGGGGCCGTTCGTCGTGACTAGAGTGTTGTCCAGTGGTGCATTGTATTTGACAGATGTAGAAGGCAAATGTGTAGAAATGGTTATCAATTCTGATGCAGTCAAGAGATATTATGTATGATTTATTTCTTTGATTGTACTTGTTTATATTTGGCATGTCTCGAATATTGAAATGACGAAGGCATTTTGTTTTGCTATCTAAACAATTTATTCCTCGTTACCCCTTTGAGCCTCATTTATTTTCTTTCATACCCCTCCTTCGGAATCAATAGCAAATATCGGAAACACAAGCGTAAATATAAGTAAAGAAAGAAGAGAAAAAGAGAAAGGGAAAAGAAAAGAGAAAGAAATGAATGGAAAGAGAAAGAAAAGAAAACAAAAAAAAAGAAAAAAAAACAACAACAAAAGGAAAAACAAAAGAGGAAAAGAAGAGAAAGTCCCCAAATAAGAAACTGGGGTAGAAGTTGTGGTTGTTATCAGAAATCTGATTCCGAAGGTTGTAAATTTGAACCCCAATCAAACAGTTTTGAGCTTTTTATACCCTTCCTTTCTAAACTCATTCGAAAGCCACACTACGGTCCAAAGAAAAACCTTCCGATTAGTCTTCGGGAAATGCCAAGTCAAGCAGGTAGCGGTGGTTCACATCAGGGGCAGCACTCTGGTCCAAAGAGGGAAAAGAAGTCAAGAATGAAAGATTCTTATTGGTAAAAACCCTCACGGACACCGTAAGGCGACGGGAGCTGAGAGAAATCAAAATGAGAGAGTCTTATTGGTGAAAACCCTCACGGGCACCTTAAGCCGAATGTGAGTTGACAGAGGAAGGAATGAGAGAGGTCTGCTGGTGAAAACCTTTCAAGGCACCGCAGGACGAACAAGGTTGGGATTTGAGGTGAAGAAATCAGGTCATGAAAATTCTGGGGCAACAAAGTATGGCAACTGAAAGTTGATCGGTTGGACAGATTGGGCCAATTAATCCAAATTGCATGTCATGACCATTGGAACCAGCTGTTCCACTCAGATAAGTCTCTTTTCTTTTTCTATTCAGATAGTCTTCCAGTTTTGAACTTCCTTATCCTTAACTCTGAAAGTCATTGCATTTCATTTCTTTGGGCTTATTTCTCTAAGATGTTCCCAATTCCAGTCCTGTTTAAGCAAATAAGAAAGAATTTCAAAGCTCACTACCAGCTTCAAGATTGCAAAGCACAGTGCGGCCAGAGCAATACCAAAGGTAGCATGATGAAAAAGGAGATAAAATGCCAGAAAGAGTTCCATCGGCAAAATGATTTGGTAATTTCATAGGAGATGCAGAGGCTCAGTTAAAGGGGTAAGAGGTATGAGGCAACGGTTCGGGTATAGAACACTCGGGTCATCCAAAGTCATGGGTTTCGAAAGTCAGTCGGAAGTCAAGCGATTCAGGGCCAGTTCAGGAAAGCCAGTCAAAACAAAAAATGCAGTGGAGAGACCTTCAGCAAAGAATGCCATCAACCAACCACCATATTTTAAAACTGACAAGATTTTTCTTTGATTAAACAGGGGCAGAAAATTTCGGTTGTTTCGGAGAAACCCTCCGTGGAGAAAGGCAGTCAGCAAACAGGTTTGATTTTTGATTTTCAGGACCCTCCTGGAAAATAGGACCTAGTTCAAAGTTTAGAAATAGCATAATCTAGCATAAATGTACCCCAAAAGGAATATAACTTAGCTTATGAGTTTGCATGTCTGAGATAGGATTCAATTAGGAGTTTCCAGGACCCTTCTAAATAATGGGACTTAGTGTTAAGATTTCCATTAGATCACAAGATGTATTGTAAGCTCTGCCGTAGGGTAATATAATTCAGTCGTAAAAGCATTTTTTTAAGACAAGACTTGATTTTGATTTTTAGGGACTTCTTGGATAATAGGACTTAGTTTTCAAATTCTTAGTAATAGTTGGTATAATGATTCAGTTTAACACTCACCCATGTGACCAGCTACCAAATTGGGCCAGAAAATTTTCTTTGTTTTATCTGTTTTGTCGAAGTCAGGAGCCCGCCTGGAGAGCAGGGAATACTCTCAAGTTGAAGTCAGGAGCCTGTCTGGAGAGTAGGGAATACATTTCAAGTTGAAGTCAGGAGCCCGCCTGGAGAGCAGGGAATACATTTCAAGTTCAGCAATCAGGAACCCGCCTGGAAAACCGGGAATACATTTCAAGTTGAAGTCAGGAGCCCGCCTGGAGAGCAGGGAATACTTTCAAATGCAGCAGTTAGGAGCCTGCCTGGAGAGCAGGGAATACTTTCAAGCACAGCAGTCAGGAGCCCGCCTGGAGAACAAGATAGTACAATTCAAGTTTTAGCTTTCAAATTCTTTGTTTTGTCTATTTTGAAGTCATGAGCCCGCCTGGAGAGCAGGGAATACATTTCAAGTTGAAGTCAGGAGATCGCCTAGAGAGCAGGGAATACATTTCAAATTGAAGTCAGGAGCCCACCTGGAGAGCAGGGAATACATTTCAAATTGAAGTCAGGATGCCCGCTTGGAAAGCAGGGAATACTTTCAAGTTTAGCAGTCAGGAGCCCGCCTGGAGAACAAGGGAGTACAATTCAAGTTTTGGTTTTCAAAATTCTTTGATATTCGGCAATGTGATTCATTTTACACTTACACATGGGCCCACATACCCGAACTGGGGCAGAAAATTTTCTTTGTTTTGTCTATTTTGCTGAAGTCAGGAGCCCTCCTGGATAGCATGGGAATACATTCACGTTTCGAAGTTAGGAGCCCGCCTGGATAGCATGGGAATACATTCACGTTTCGAAGTCAGGAGCCCGCCTGGATAGCATGGGAATATATTCACGTTTTGGAGTCAGGAGCCCGCCTGGAGAGCATGGGAATACATATCAAATTCAGCAGTCAGGCATTCACTTGGAGAAAGGGAAAACATCTCAGATTACAATTCGAGGCAGTAACAAATGGATTCACCAGGAGAATATAAGTCAACAAGGCAACAAGAACCACAAGAGCAAGTTGAAGGGATAGATAGGATTTTTGTAATGCATAGATCATAGTCTAACCTAGCTTCTTTTTATTCTGACATGGTGTAATAAGGGGTTCAGTAAGCAGCAGCAGGAGCAACAACAGTGAAATTACAGCCTCATGGTAGTCCCAGCTACCAAAACGTCTCGAACTACACTGACCTGATTCGTTTATAGCCAAGTATATGTAGGTAATATCGGAAGCAGGGTGCGGTCAAATCTTTCAAAAAATCTTCCCACGGAGTATTCAAACGGGCAAAAATCGCTCGTATACGCTCAATTTATCTTTGCACGAAAACTCTTCGTGTTTCCGAGCAAAGAGGGGCAGCTGTGAGCACGTGATTTTGCCTCACATGATTTGCTCCTACAGAATTCCCAAAATTAGGATTTTGCTTTTAATCATTTGATTTATAGGAATTAATTGCATGATTTTGTGTTTAGTTGCATTTTTGTGTGCATAATTAATTTATATAATTCATAAAAACACAAAAATAGTGCATTTGCCTTTAGGACCCAATTTTATATTTTTTAGGATGATTAGTTATTTAATATTACAAAAAATGAAGGAAAATCAAAAAAATAGTTCACTTTGCATCTTTAATGATTACTTTTTGAATTTGTCATAGTTTCTTTTAAATTAGGACTTAATTGATTTTTGAGGAAACAATTAGTTTAGTTTTGAAATTAAATCAGGTTTTTCTATTTTAATTTGTATTTAACAAAAATCTGAAAATCAAAATGAAAAAGAAAAAAAATAAAAAATGAAAATGAAAAGAAACAAAAGGTCTTAATAAGAGACCCAAATTTCTTGGCCAAATCCACCCCTAATGCCCGTCCAAATCACCCCTTACCCGGACCAAAACCACCTTGACCCGGTCCAGTCTTCCCCTTAATCAAAACGATCCCGTTTCACTTGGGATGGATCTGAGCCGTCGAGGTTAATTAATTTAACGACTCAGAAGCTAGGGTCGTTTGACATATCAATGTCCGAAGACCCCTTACCCCCCCCCCCCCGTCGTCTCATTCAGAGACTCTAACCACCAAAACCCTAGATAACCGCCCCCAAATCCTCCACCGCCGGTGGCGGCGCCGCCTCCAAACGCCACAAAAAATATACCCCAAGATCTCCTTCATCTCCTCTTCCCAAATCCCTAATACATGTCCTTCGAATCCCACTGGTTCGTCTCGAATCTTAAATCAAAGACTAGACCAAAAACCTAACTTTACCCAAATCACCCCAAAATAACACCCCGTAACCCCCATGACCCCCTCATACCAAATCCACAACCACTTTTCTTCAAATCTGTCGGGAGCTCCGCGAATCTGGAATCTGAGTTCACCCCCCAAAAGTTCAAGGTCATGTTTCACATGCACGTTTGGGAAACGTTATTCTTTCAGACTCTGAGGTTTGAACTCTGTGAAACTGATGTTGTTCAGTTGTTCTTGACAAAGAACAAAGATGGACATAAGTTTGGCTAAGTTCCTTGTCCCCTTCCGGTTTTGAGGTTCGATTTGGTGAGTCATTTTCCCTCTCCGGTTTCCTTTTTGTCTTCTTCATCTGTCCTTTTCTTAAAACTAGTTTGCTTATAATAATTTGGTTGAAAAGTCAATTCATCTTCTGAGTCCAATTTGTTCTTCCGGTCGTTATTTTCCCTTTTCTCTCTTTTCTTCATGAATGCCGTTTTGTGACGTTTTAAAGTTAAGTTTCTGGTTCGTTAAATCACTTAATTAAGTCGTTTTCCTGTTAATTAGCTCATTCATCTTTGTCTTTGCTTGATTGCATTTTGAGGATGGGGTTCTGGATTTCTTGTAGGAAAATTTTGGGTCAATCCTTCGAGTTGGGAATCCTTGATGGATTTTAATAGGGATCCGGAAATCAGAATAGCCTAAGAAGGATTTGAATTGGGTCTAGTTCAGACCCATTCACTTGGGTCATTTGGACCCGGGTTCTGCTAGGCTGGCAGGGTAAATAATCAGGGTTCGAGGGGTAGTCTAGGGAATTGGCCTAGGGAATCCTGAGTGTAACTGAATGGGAAGCTTCCAGGAAGCTGGGGGTAGGGATTAAAGTGAATTTCTGGAAATTAAGCTAGGGACACTTAAGCAAAAAAACAAAACTCAAAAGGGGGCAAAGTGCAAGCTAAGTCTGTCGTAATAGCTTGCCTATAAAGGCAGCTTTTCTTGCCTTTCAAGGCAGACCCAAGAGAGATTTTGAGAGTTGGAAATCTAGAAAATATAGAAGCTGCATAATTTTACTATTTTCATAGACTGCAAGAGTAAAAGGGTTTGAAAGAGAAAAAATCTGAAAAATACAAACGATTGAGTGCTTGTACTGTTCCATTGCATTTTTCAGTAGGTTTTGATTCGTTCAGTTTCTGAGATAATTTTGATTCAGTTGATGTGGAAATGGTTTGAATTTGGATTTTTAAAAAGTCTTGGTTTGAAGCTGTTTTAGTCCCAGCTCGATTGGGGGTTATTTTTGTTACTATTTCATCTTGAATTCCTGGTTTGAACTGGTTTGCTGAAGCTGTTGTTCTATTGCTGTTACTGTTTCTTCAACTCTTTCCTTTTAATCTCCAGGTACAAATTCTGAATCCTTCATGATGTATAATTCAATTTGAAGATGGAATAAAGGCAGTGCTGATCTTTCACGATGTTTATGTGTTTAGTCATCTGTTCATAATGTCGTTTAGTTGGTCTCTGTTTGATTAGACAAGTTTTCATGTTGTAATTAAATTTTGGACTGTTGGAACTTGATTTCGAGTCTTAATTTCTAATTTTGGGTTTTTGCATGTCTTTGGTCCATGGAACCTTAGACTTCCGGGCCATTTTCAAGAGAGGATGGCACGTTGGATGCATTGGGCTTGTCTGCTGAGCCCAATAGCTGGTATGGTCGTTGTTGAACATTTCACATAGCAGACTTGATTCAAACGCATGTTGGAAAAAAAATGAAATCAGAATTTTAGTTTAATTAATTTGTATCAGTTGTTTAAAAATCATAATTCTTATTTGCTGACTCGATTTCACATTCCTTGCGGTATCAGTTGAGTGACATTCTTGTTTGGCATGATAATTTGGAGCTTAGAAGTTGGGCCTAATGTAGGTCCAGCTGAAGAATAATCACAATCAGACCCATGGACGTTTTTTTTATCAGAAATTGGGCTTGGTTAAGCCCAAAGCTTGAAGACATTTTAAAAGGGGTCCGTTCGTTGGTGTTTGAAATAGCTTCCCTTTTGGCCTTTAATTTTCTAATGCACTGCATTTTAGTAAGCTTGTAGGGTAGAATCTTTAGTTTAAACGGGTAGAAGTTCCGCAAATTTTTTAATTAATTGGGCTTTTCAAAAATAGATTGGAAATGTGCTATATTAGGTAATACAAATAGCTTATGGCCCTCCAAAGTTTAGTTTGAATTCTCTTTAAAAATTGGAATTGGGGCGTGCCATGCCAAACAAAAAATCACAATTGCATGGCCTTCGTATTAATTTAGATATAAAAATTGACAAATGTATGGAGTTTGCTTATGTACGCTTAATATACTATCCTAATTATGGACACGTTCGCGTGACATGATTACGGTTTCTAAAAACGAAAACAGGAGTATGCATTCGCGCAACTTCGGCCGACTTTCTTAATAATAACAAAGCATTATTAATTGTGGACACGTACGCGTGACATGATTTTTGACGCACCAAACGAAATGAGTACATGTACGCGTGACCCTTTTCAAGGTAATTTCTTAAAAAAAAAAAAGAGGTAAGTGCACATAGGTTCTAAAACGAGTAATTAGACAATTTAATAAGCCAAGTATGATCAAAGCGACCGTGCTAGAACCACAGAACTCGGGAATGCCTAACACCTTCTTCCGGATTAACAGAATTCCTTACTCGAAATTCTAGTTCGCGGACTGTAGTACAAAGTCAATCTTTTCCTCGATTCGGGATTCGAACCGGTGACTTGGGACACCATAAATTATCCCAAGTGGCGACTCTGAATCTTTAAATAATAAATCCTGTTTCGATTGTCCTTAAATTGGAAAACTCTCTTATACTTATACACTCTTCCGAGGGTGTAGGTAAAAAGAAGGTGTGACAGGTGCCATCACGATCGGATTGGTTTTAGGGTCTTGACACATAAGTACTTATCAGAGCCTAGGTTACATAGGTTTTACTAGTCATGAGCAGGTTTAGTAGAGTCTCGCGGATTAGTACGGAGACATCTGTACTTATCCTCAGGAGGCTAAAGAACCTTTAGGAAAACCTTCACATTCTTGAATTCTTGTCGTGCGAAACTGTTGATTCTGGTACTAAACTTCTGTTATTTTATTCTCTCACAGATGGTGAGGACACGCGCTATCGGTTAGCATAGACGACCACCAGTACCACTAGTTGGGGCAACTAGAGGCCGAGGACGCAGTCGAGACCAGTACCCAAATAACCTTTGGAACTTGTCGAATCTAGAATTTAGTTTTGACCTAATTTCTGTTTTGGAGATTTCTTTGAAGTTTTGTTTGTTTGGGTTGGAAGCTCGCCCAAATAGGTTATTCTTGTCTAGAATAATCGTTTAGGTCAGTTTCAAGCCTCGTCGATAGCATTCTAAACTAGGCCAGCCTGCCGTTTCTGTGTCGTTGTTCGTCTGGTTGATTAAATTGTTATTTCCTTGACTTTAGTCATTTATTCATTTTTTGTTTCTTATGTTCTCTTCCTCTCAATTTTGTCAGTTGCATGTTATGTGTCGTCTGTTTGTTTGCATATTTAGGTGTAATTCGAGGTTCAATTGCATTGTTGTGGTTTATTTGAGCATGTTTAGTTGTTAATTTTGTTTTAGAATGCATTGATTATTCCAGTACTTATGAAAGTTCCATTTAGCGTTCCTTGTATAGATCAGTTCATTATGAATTGATGATATTTTAGTTCATTCACTAGTTGTTAGATACCTTTTTCAGCTTTGAATTTCATTTGCTTTTAATCCATTTGAAGATATTAGCTTGTGGAGTAATTTAGGAGTTAGGAATAGAATTTTCAGATAAGGATTGGTATAGGAAGGTTCTAGAACCTGGGGCAGATGTCCCCATTTGGTTAGCACAAAAATGTTGAGCCAATAAGGGATAACCAGGTGTCCAGGCAGTTAAAAAAGATGTCTTGCAGGCTGGGAATAATTCCCAAGGTTGTTTTTTAAGAACATGGATAGAGAGGCCTATAAAAGGCCGCCTTTCCTTCACTCAAAAGCAGAGTTTCAAGCATATTTCCCTGCAAAAAAGTTCTGAAATACAAAAATAGATTCTGAACCTAAAAAAAAAGAACAAAAAGGTTTCTACATTGGTTAGCTAAAGATTTTTCTAATTTTGACAAGAAAACTAGAAAAACCCAAACAATTTAATGTTGTTTGAACTCGGTGAAACTGATGTTGTTCAGTTGTTCTTGACAAAGAACAAAGATGGACATAAGTTTGGCTAAGTTCCTTGTCCCCGTCCGGTTTTGAGGTTCGATTTGGTGAGTCTTTTTCCCTCTCCGGTTTCCTTTTTGTCTTCTTCATCTGTCCTTTTCTTAAAACTAGTTTGCTTATAATAATTTGGTTGAAAAGTCAATTCATCTTCTGAGTCCAATTTGTTCTTCCGGTCGTTATTTTCCCTTTTCTCTCTTTTCTTCGTGAATGTTGTTTTGTGACGTTTTTAAGTTAAGTTTTTGGTTCGTTAAATCACTTAATTAAGTCGATTTCCTATTAATTAGCTCATTCATCTTTGTCTTTGCTTGATTGCATTTTGAGGATGGGGTTCTGGATTTCTTGTAGGAAAATTTTGGGTCAATCCTTCGAGTTGGGAATCCTTGATGGATTTTAATAGGGATCCGGAAATCAGAATAGCCTAAGAAGGATTTGAATTGGGTCTAGTTCAGACCCATTCACTTGGGTCATTTGGACCCGGGTTCTGCTAGGCTGGCAGGGTAAATAATCAGGGTTCGAGGGGTAGTCTAGGGAATTGGCCTAGGGAATCCTGAGTGTAACTGAATGGGAAGCTTCCAGGAAGCTGGGGGTAGGGATTAAAGTGAATTTCTGAAAATTAAGCTAGGGACACTTAAGCAAAAAAACAAAACTCAAAAGGGGGCAAAGTGCAAGCTAAGTCTGTCGTAATAGCTTGCCTATAAAGGCAGCTTTTCTTGCCTTTCAAGGCAGACCCAAGAGAGATTTTGAGAGTTGGAAATCTAGAAAATATAGAAGCTGCATAATTTTACTATTTTCATAGACTGCAAGAGTAAAAGGGTTTGAAAGAGAAAAAAATCTGAAAAATACAAACGATTGAGTGCTTGTACTGTTCCATTGCATTTTTCAGTAGGTTTTGATTCGTTCAGTTTCTGAGATAATTTTGATTCAGTTTATGTGGAAATGGTTTGAATTTGGATTTTTAAAAAAAGTCTTGGTTTGAAGCTGCTGTAGTCCCAGCTCGATTGGGGGTTATTTTTGTTACTATTTCATCTTGAATTCCTGGTTTGAACTGGTTTGCTGAAGCTGTTGTTCTATTGCTGTTACTGTTTCTTCACCTCTTTCCTTTTAATCTCCAGGTACAAATTCTGAATCCTTCATGATGTAGAATTCAATTTGAAGATGGAATAAAGGCAGAGCTGATCTTTCACGATGTTTATGTGTTTAGTCATCTGTTCATAATGTCGTTTAGTTGGTCTCTGTTTGATTAGACAAGTTTTCATGTTGCAATTAAATTTTGGACTGTTGGAACTTGATTTCGAGTCTTAATTTCCAATTTTGGGTTTTTGCAAGTCTTTGGTCCATGGAACCTTAGACTTCTGGGCCATTTTCAAGAGAGGATGGCACGTTGGATGCATTGGGCTTGTCTGCTGAGCCCAATGGATGGTATGGTCGTTGTTGGACATTTCACATAGCAGACTTGATTCAAACGCATGCCGGAAAAAAAATGAAATCAGAATTTTAGTTTAATTAATTTGTATCAGTTGTTTAAAAATCATAATTCTCATTTGCTGACTCGATTTCACATTCCTTGCGGTATCAGTTGAGTGACATTCTTGTTTGGCATGATAATTTGGAGCTTAAAAGCTGGGCCTAATGTAGGTCCAGCTGAAGAATAATCACAATCAGACCTATGGACGTTTTTTTTATCAGAAATTGGGCTTGGTTAAGCCCAAAGCTTGAAGACATTTTAAAAGGGGTCCGTTTGTTGGTGTTTGAAATAGCTTCCCTTTTGGCCTTTAATTTTCTAATGCACTGCATTTTAGTAAGCTTGTAGGGTAGAACCTTTAGTTTAAATGGGTAGAAGTTCCGCAAATTTTCTTTAGTTAATTAATTGGGCTTTTCAAAAATAGATTGGAAATGTGCTATATTAGGTAATACAAATAGCTTATGGCCCTCCAAAGTTTAGTTTGAATTCTCTTTAAAAATTGGAATTGGGGCGTGCCATGCCAAACAAAAAATCACAATTGCATGGCCTTCGTATTAATTTAGATATAAAAATTGACAAATGTATGGAGTTTGCTTATGTACGCTTAATATACTATCCTAATTATGGACACGTTCGCGTGACATGATTACGGTTTCTAAAAACGAAAACCGGAGTATGCATTCGCGCAACTTCGGCCGAACTTTCTTAATAATAACAAAGCGTTATTAATTGTGGACACGTACGCGTGACATGATTTTTGACGCACCAAACGAAATGAGTACATGTACGCGTGACCCGTTTCAAGGTAATTTCTTAAAAAAAAAAGAGGTAAGTGCACATAGGTTCTAAAAGGAGTAATTAGACAATTTAATAAGCCAAGTATGATCAAAGCGACTGTGCTAGAACCACAGAACTCGGGAATGCCTAACACCTTCTTCCGGATTAACAGAATTCCTTACTCGAATTTCTGGTTCACGGACTGTAGTACAAAGTCAATCTTTTCCTCGATTCGGGATTCGAACTGGTGACTTGGGACACCATAAATTATCCCAAGTGGCGACTCTGAATCTTTAAATAATAAATCCCGTTTCGATTGTCCTTTAATTGGAAAACTCCCTTATACTTATACACCCTTCCGAGGGTGTAGGTAAAAAAAAGGTGTGACAGGTGCCATCACGATCGGATTGGTTTTAGGGTCTTGACACATAAGTACTTATCAGAGCCTAGGTTACATAGGTTTTACTAGTCATGAGCAGGTTTAGTAGAGTCTCGCGGATTAGTACGGAGACATCTGTACTTATCCTCAGGAGGCTAAAGAACCTTTAGGAAAACCTTCACATTCTTGAATTCTTGTCGTGCGAAACTGTTGATTCTGGTACTAAACTTCTGTTATTTTATTCTCTCACGGATGGTGAGGACACGCGCTACCGGTCAGGATAGACGACCACCAGTACCACTAGTTGGGGCAACTAGAGGCCGAGGACGCAGTCGAGACCAGTACCCAAATAACCTTTGGAACTTGTCGAATCTAGAATTTAGTTTTGACCTAATTTCTGTTTTGGAGATTTCTTTGAAGTTTTGTTTGTTTGGGTTGGAAGCTCGCCCAAATAGGTTATTCTTGTCTAGAATAATCGTTTAGGTCAGTTTCAAGCCTCGTCGATAGCATTCTGAACTAGGCCAGCCTGCCGTTTCTGTGTCGTTGTTCGTCTGGTTGATTAAATTGTTATTTCCTTGACTTTAGTCATTTATTCATTTTTTGTTTCTTATGTTCTTTTCCTCTCAATTTTGTCTGTTGCATGTTATGTGTCGTCTGTTTGTTTGCATATTTAGGTGTAATTCGAGGTTCAATTGCATTGTTGTGGTTTATTTGAGCATGTTTAGTTGTTAATTTTGTTTTAGAATGCATTGATTATTCCAGTACTTATGAAAGTTCCATTTAGGGTTCCTTGTATAGATCAGTTCATTATGAATTGATGATATTTTAGTTCATTCACTAGTTGTTAGATACCTTTTTCAGCTTTGAATTTCATTTGCTTTTAATCCATTTGAAGATATTAGCTTGTGGAGTAATTTAGGAGTTAGGAATAGAATTTTCAGATAAGGATTGGTATAGGAAGGTTCTAGAACCTGGGGCAGATGTCCCCATTTGGTTAGCACAAAAATGTTGAGCCAATAAGGGATAACCAGGTGTCCAGACAGTTAAAAAAGATGTCTTGCAGGCTGGGAATAATTCCCTAGGTTGTTTTTTAAGAACATGGATAGAGAGGCCTATAAAAGGCCGCCTTTCCTTCACTCAAAAGCAGAGTTTCAAGCATATTTCCCTGCAAAAAAGTTCTGAAATACAAAAATAGATTCTGAATCTAAAAAAAAAGAACAAAAAGGTTTCTACATTGGTTAGCTAAAGATTTTTCTAATTTTGACAAGAAAACTAGAAAAACCCTTTGAAATTTTGAACTCAAAAGGGCTGAAGCATGACTTAGTTTTGGAAGTTGTGGTTGTTTTGTTTTGTTGTGTTACTCACGTTGCTACTGCTGAATCTTTACTCTCTTTTCCTTTATTTGAAACACAGGTATTCCTTGGATCTTGAGTAATATGTGAAGTGCAAATCTGAAACCATATAATCGAGTTGGAGATTTAAGGATGAGTATTAACTTGCTGAATATTAGCCCATGTTCTTTAGAGTCTATCCATGTTTTCTATATTAAGTTAACTTTATTGTATGGTTTCCTGTTTACATTCATGCTATTAGTGTTAATATTTCATTTCAAGGTTGGATTGGATTTTAGCTTATCATGTTGGTCTTGGTTTGGTTAAACTCTTTCCGTTGAGTATATGGTGTTTGGGCTGTTGTAGTATGGGTTTAGTTTAGGTGAGGAACATCTCTTGTTAGATTTTGTTTAAATTTGTTCAAGTTAGTAGTGATGCTCAGTCCAAGGTTAAACTCCTATCATGATTTTGTTGTTTTGGCTTTTGACTTTAAGTATTTTAATGCGTTTAGGAGTCATTGTTGTCATTGTAATACTTAATATAAATGTCTGGAGTGTCCCTACTGTTAGAATCACTACATGTGTTGAGTTCAGTTGTAGCTAGTAGTAGTTTCAATTTTTAAATGCATGTGGCCTGCGATTTGTTGAGTGTATAGTGCTTAAATTTTCTGTAGTTTGGATCTAAATTAGATGATAAACGTCTTCTATTTGCTTTGATGAAATTGGTTTAGAATAATTTAGATTAGTGTTTGAATTACTCTTGGAATATCAAATAATTGAAGGGCTGCAGAATAAGGTATTCCAAATGATAAAGATGCTTAATGGCATCCTTTAAAATGGCCAGGCCTGTTAAATGGCCCAAATGAAACTGCCTGGCCCAAGCCAGGCTTGCGTCTCTCAGGCCCTTTTTCTTTCACTTCTGGATTCATTTCTAAGGCCCAGTTCTCCTGGCGTTTTTCAGTAGCCATGGACAACTGATTCCAACGGCTCAAGGGACTTGTATGCTGGTCCATTGAAATAAACCATTGCCCAATCGTGTGTATAACTAATAACTCGATTAAGTTCGAATTATTTGCAAATACAAGCATCCCTAGGTCTAATTAAATATGACTCTTTAAAGTAGAGCGAGGTGTGCCATTTTAATTTTATCACCATGGCCCTCACAAATATTATTACTAGTATTTAAAATGAACCCTCGTAGAAAAGCCTTTAGGCGCGTGTCAAAAAAATAGAATTGTGATTGTGTACACGTTCGCGTGACACAATCACGATTCTAAAAACCAAGTCGGAGTATGCGTTCGCGCAACTTCGATCAAACTCTCTTAATAATAAAAATTATTTTTAATAAGCCGCTACATTAAATTTAGTTCATATAATCCGAGGTGTGCCATCCACAAATTTATCATTCATGGCCCTCATATTAATTTCATAACCTAGATATAAAAATGGCAAATGCGCGTAGTTGCTTTAGGCCCGTTTAATGTATCATTGTGATTGCGGACACATTCGCGTGACATGATTACGATTCTAAAAACAAAACTGGAGTATGCGTTCGCGCAACTTCGGCCAAACTTTCTTAATAAACAAAGCATTATCAATTGTGGACACGTTCGCGTGACATGATTTTTGACGCACCAAACAAATGGGTACACGTGCGCGTGACATGTTTTCAAGATAATTTCTTAATTAAAAAAGGCAAATGCACATAGGTTCTAAAATCAGTAATCAAACAATTTTTAATAAGCCAAGTATGATCAAAGCGACCGTGCTAAAACCACGGAACCCAGGAATGCTTAACACCTTCTCTCGGGTTAACAGAATTCCTTACCCAGATTTCTGTGTTCGCAGACCATGAATAGAGTCAACTTCCTCGATTTGGGATTTTAAACCGGTGACTTGGGACACCATAAATTATCCCAAGTGACGACTCTGATTCTAATAATTAATCTTGTTTCGATTGTCACTTAAATTGGAAAAAACTCCCTTATACCCTTTCGGGATAGTAAAGAGGAGGTGTGACAGCTCTAGCGACTCTGCTGGGGACAAGAAACCCGAACTTCTGGTTTAGGATTCAAGAATTTGAGCTTGTTAATATTATTTTACTTGGCTTCATTTATTGTTAATATTACTGTATTCTGTGAACCTTTTGTGCTAAACTGCTTACCACTTTGATATTATTTGAATTGTATATAATTGTCTTCTTACGCCACCCCTCTGAGTCTTCTGAAAATGGTGCACATGTTCGCGTGGCCCGCTTTTTCTATAGAAGTTATACCAAATAGAACGGGGTTGGGCCAGCAACAAGGCCGGGTAGACTTCAGTGCTCCCGATATGTTGCCCTCTCTTCGGCTCGAGTTGTCCGCTCGGGTAAGCCAGGTCTAGAATACAACTCCAGGATTTAAACCGAGAAAAACACAGCCTCATGCATGATCCCTAGTAGGAACATTTGTTTGCATCATGTGCATTTGACTTAGGGGACTCAATACAGGGGTTGGGTCCATCTAGGATAGGTGTATTCAAAATAACAGACCATCTTGATGCATCCTATATGCTATGTGAAACATCTATTTGTTTTGGCCTGTATGCTGACCGGCTAGGAAATAAAGCCCGGTTTTGAAAAATCCTCGGTATTTGGAAATGTCCCGAAACTCTTCCAAATTTTTTATTCAAAAAAAAGAGGAAAAGAAAAGAGTCAATATTGTGTCCTTTTCAAGTGTGTCAAAACTGACTGAACTATGCAGGTCTGATTCTCACCGGACGTGGGATACGTAGGCAACCTATATAAGGTTCGGCCTTAATTTTCGGAAAAAAAAGAGTAAATGGTCAAATAAATGTAGTTTAGGGTTTTGGTCAAAAAATAAGTCGATCCAGCTTCGGTAATGTCTTAAGTCGTTCTTGCCGGGATAGCCTTAGAGTATCTTCAGTTGTCGAAGGGCTATTTTCATAAAAGAAAGGACAAGTCTGTCGGTAAAGTGTCATTTTTCCTTAAAGTAGTTTTCCTCGGCCTCAAAATTTATTTGGAATTGGAAAGGGGCTACGTTTGCAAAAATGACCATTTTTGCTAAAATTAGCATATAGGGGAAGGAATCATGGTCCGTCATTTTCTTTTAGAAATTGAAAAACCTGTTTTAACAAAAGGGTCCACCAGAGTAAAACCTAACCTTAATCTCCCACGGGTACACATGAACATTGCCCAGAACCCGTCAGAGTTGGTCATAGAACAAGCTCAGCTGCAGTTGCGTATGTGGTGGAATGATCGAGATGAAGAAGGTCAGGATTGGGTGAAAAAACAGTTGGGTGCCCTTATAAACATTTTGGAAATCAAACCACGAGAAGATCTAATCAAGGCTTTGGTAACTTTTTGGGACCATGTCCACAATGTTTTTCGTTTCTCGAACTTTGAGATCACCCCTACTTTGGAGGAAATGGCCGGGTATATTGAGTTTGGTCGGGACTTGAGGAAACAACAACTTATATTTCCGAGGGCTCCTTCGGTGCACAAGTTCTTTGACCTCCTGAATATCAGTAAACAGATGAAGAAGACTCATGTAAGCAAAGGGTGTTGTTCTTTCTACTTCTTGTACTTCAGGTTCGGGCACTCAGCTGGGTTCGAAACACATGAAAAGGGTTTGAACAACAAACAAGATATGGGCCTCTGGCAAATTCATCTTCGGTTCGCTTTTATTGTGGCGTTTTTTGGGATCATGGTCTTTCCAAATGCGGAAGGGACAGTGGACATCCGTATGGCCAGAATTGCATAAATCCTCACTACCAAGAAAGATCATACGCTTGCTCTGTTAGTGCTGGAAGACATTTATCGAGCATTGACATTATGCAAAGCCGGGGATCAATTCTTCGAAGGTTGCAATATTCTTCTAAAAATGTGGTTGATCGAGCATCTCCGCCATCACCCCAAATTCATGAGTTATGGTTCGAGCACAAATAAATTCATCAAGAGTTATGAGGAAAGGGTAAAAGACTACAATATGCCAGAAGGGTTTGAAGCCTGGGTCTCCCACTTGAAAGCTCTTAAAGCAAGTCAGGTCGAGTGGACTATAGGGTGGCTCCCAATGACAGAAGCTATATACATAACAGCTACCAAGGGTTACCTAAGGTTGATGGATTTAAGGATATCCAGCCATATGCACCGCAGAGGGTCTTAAGGTAGTTAGGAAGATATTTGGTAGTTCCCGAAGATGAAAATCTAACCACCCAGGTCATTGAGCTACATCCAGAAGCTGCATTGCCCGAAACTTTAGTTCAGTAGGATTGGAATGGTTGCCGGTATCTGAAAAATGGCACCCAAGTACCAGATGTTGCAAAGGGAGAAGTGGATCTAGGTTACGCTGCATGGTTTGAGAAAAGGTCTTGTATAAACAACAAACCAGAGCCTGAGCCCGAGCCTGAGCCCGAGCCTGAGCCCGAGAGGCCTGCCAAGAGACCTCATGTTCAAGCTTTTGATGATAAAATCCAAGAAAGGTTTTTCTGGGGAGAAAATGAGAAAAAATATCAAGCCATGATTCACACATTGGAAGAAAAGCTGAGAAACATGGAATTCGATAATGATCTCCAGGCACATGAAGCTGAAGGTAAAAGAAGAAGGTTGGCCCAAGAAAATGAAGCTCTCCAAGCTCAAGTTCGAAAAATGAGAATAGCAGCTGAGAACCCGGGCAGAAGCAGAAAAGATGAAAAGCTCACCTACAGCCTTACTCAAAAAGTACGTGACTATGAGGATGATTTGCAAAAGACTGAAACGGAACTAGCAAATGCCCCAGCCAAGTTAGCTAAGAATGCGGAGGGACTGGCCAGTTTCGTTCGGCAACTGAAGGAGAAGTATGACAAAGGAATGGTGAGTATAAAGAAAAAGGTCAATGTTCTTGAGAATGAAATGGCCAAGTAGGAGAGAGACTTCAAAGCAGAAAGGGAGCACTGCTATTGTCACACCTCCTTTTTACTACGCCCGTAAGGGATATAAGAGAGTTTTTTCCAATTTAAGTGACAATCGAAACGGAGTTATTTATTTAAAATCAGAGTCGCCACTTAGGATAATTTATGGTGTCCCAAGTCACCGGTTAAAATCCCGAATCAAGGAAGTTGACTCTATTTACGGTCTGCGAACACAGAAATCCGGATAAGGAATTATGTTAACCCGAGAGAAGGTGTTAGGCATTCCCGAGTTCTGTGGTTCTAGCACGATCGCTTTGATCATAGTTGACTTATTAAATTATCTACTTACTCATTTTAGAACCTATGTGCATTTGTCTCTTTTTAATTAAGAAATTATCTTGAAACGGGTCAAGCGCACGTGTACCCATTTGTTTGGCGCGTCAAAAATCATGTCACGCGAACGTGTACACAATTAATAACGCTTTGTTATTATTAAGAAAAGTTTGGCCAAAATTGTGCGAACGCATACTCCGGTTTTGTTTTTAGAATCGTAATTATGTCACGCGAACATGTACGCAATCACGATGATATATTAAATGGGCCTAAAGCAACTACGGGCATTTGTCATTGTTATATTTAAGTCATAAGATTAATACGAGGGCCATGAATGATTAAATTGTGGATGGCACACCTCGAACTATATAAACTAAATTCAATTAGCGGCCTATTAGCAACCATTCTATTATTAAGAAAATTTGTTTGAAGTTGCGCGAACGCATACTCTGAATTGGTTTTTTAGAATCGTAATTATGTTACGCGAACGTATACACAATCACGATGGTAGATTAAAAGCGGGTCTAAAAGCATACTAACATATTCATAAATTAATTTATCCTATGGTTTAGGACTAACTTTGTATCCACGCTATTCAACTGACTTAAGAAAACTTCCTACTTTCACAAAATTATACAATTGATACACCTTATAGCTTAATTTCAAGACAAGACAAGCCAAAATCGTATTTGAACAAATCAAACGGACTTTAACAAAAATGCTTCCCTCAACACGATAAAGACACAGTAAACAAACCAAGCTAGCAGGCTAATTAATCTGAACAACGTCACATTTGTAGAGGTCTTTTTTTTATTTTTGTATTTATTATAAGTGATTGATACATTCAGTTGTTCTCTTAATTTTTGACACCATTTCCTAACAATTCTGAAAGGCCCGCAAATACAGAAACCAAAAGAAAGAGACGGACAAGATCTCATTTACATAAATACTACTTTGTCCGTTCACGGCTAGAAGAACCTCACAAATATTAACAGCCATATATAAGAAAATGACGACAAATCGCGATAACATCCAAAGCCGGCAAGGCTGATATTATAAAATACACAGTAACAGCGCCACAAGGCGAAGAATAGAAAAGATTGTACCCGGATAATAGAGCAGCAACTATAAACAGCAGAACTTTTCTTTCATTCTCGTATAAGTGTTTGAGACATCAAGATTACATTGATCAAGAACAAGTTAAGAAGGACATGAGACAATTTTTCCAAATGCGATCCGAAAATGCTCAACTACGGAAAATTCGGACAGCGACGACAACCTTGACGGAACTCCGACAGCGCTGCTGATGACACCTCGGACTCGATCGAACTCCAACCACCCTTTAATTTGATCGAATTCCAAGATTTGTAAAATCGGAAATCATAAGAATGAGCTAAACCGTTACTGCTGTCATGACCGGCGACCATACACACACTGAAATGCTTTTGATTTCTTAAGAGAGGAGCTTCATTTGGGTGGTGGACGGCTCAGCTAGCTTTGTAGAGGGGTCTATGTGATCTCTTGGTGATTGAGAGGGAAAAGTCTTAGGATTTTTGGGTTGTGAAGGAGAAGATGAAAGGTTCGTTGGTGGATGTGTTTCCAGCGATGGGGAGGGGTTAGCAGGTTTTGGTGTTGTCTTTGAAGGAGAGGATCGAAGGTTTTGGGTGTTTCCTCTATTTTTTTATTCAATGGTGAAAGGGGTGGGCGTTCAAGAAGAAAGCAGAACGGCTGGGGTCCGATCTTGGAAAAACGACGGATCTGTATGTATCTATTTTTAGAGTCTAGGGTCTTTCTTTTATTTTGTTTAAAAGAAGAGTCTGGAAGGTCCCTAGGGTTAGCTTAATGTATTGGGTATTGGGCTTCATGGGTTAATCCGAATTAGGCTAAAAATTGGGCTCTAAAACTCTTAAAATTGTGGTCCAACACCTTAATTGACTCCCTTTAATATGAAAATACTACACAATGCAAAATCTAATCGTAGTTAATTAAACTAAACTATATTAAAACATGAAACTATTATATATTTTTTGTATTTTCAAGATTATATAAAGATAAAAATAAGGTACTATTTTTGTATATTTTTTATTTAAATTTATTAACGATACGTAAACTAAAATATTTTTGTAATTTTTATTTTTTGTGGCGAAATAAAGTAAAAGAGTCAAAATTAGTTGAAATAAAGATAGTAGGCCTAAACTAAATATTTACATGCTAAAATATAAAAAAAATTTGGGAGGGTCAAAAATTACATGTTTACAGCTATGCCCTGATGTCACAGCTAGAGAAAGACCTGCAGCAGCTTTAAGAGAAAAATCATACAGCCGAACAAATCTTGGATGCCAGATCTCAGCAGATCGGGCGGTTGCTACAGGAGAAGGGTATTATTAGGGAAAGGTTAGGAGAATTGCAGACTACATTGTGATGAAGTGCAACAAATGTGAAGACATGACTATGTCCATGTTCTTCGCTTCAGTTATGATTTTTGCCCGACGGATCATGGATGGCTTGTTTCTCCTCCAAGAAAATATGGTGCAAAGGCCCGCATCAAGGCCAACTGGATTAGTAGTTGAGGCACTTATGTATTCTAGACTTTGTTTATTCGAGTCTGTATTTTGTTAGTTCATTTTCAAGTTTGTATTGTCAGTTTCTTCTAAAGTTTGTTAGTTCGTTTCCGAGTCTGTATTTTCAGTTTTCTTTTGAAGTTTGTTGGTCAAATTATATGGGCTAAAATTTGAAAACCTCAAAAAAAATGTTTTTTTTTAATTTTATTTCGCACATATTCCCGGAACTACACTTGGTCTGATTCATGCAGCGTCATGATACGTAGGCAATCCCCATAGGATTCGATCATAACCGTGAAATGAAAAGAAAAAAAAGAGAGAAAACAAGAAAAACTATGGGAAAGAAATAATGGCAAAACAAGAGAGGAAAAATGAGAGAATAAAATAATAAAGACAAGAATCAAGCAAAGAAAAGCAGGAATGAATAGGAGAGAGATAAAGAAAATTGCAAAATGAAAATTAGTGAAAGCCGGGATAATGCAAGCAGCCATTCAAATGCATAATAGAAAATGATTAATTGCTTAGGTGCATTGCAACCCCAACGTGCGGCTACCTATCTATTAAGCTCTTAATCACTAACAAGTTTGCTTGTTGTCATCAAGTCCAGGCAGGTGGTTAGTTTGTTTGGCATTTTGGCAACCCACCTATACAACACCAGGTCTAAAAACAAGTTGATGATGGCTGGCAAAGAGAGCGACGCAAGGGTCGTTGATCCATCTAAGGGAATTGTCGAATCAGAGTCTGAGTTGAAAGAAGAGGTCTTAAGGTTGAAAGGACGGATGGTCAAAATATACCGAGTCTGGATTAGTGGGTGTCATCCACCATCAGTTCCTACTAACTACACTGAAAGCCTTGTTACCATTCCGCCACTGTCACAAATCCAGCTTCCTACTGCTGCTGACATCTACTTGCAACCTTTTCATACTCCACCCACCAAAATCACCTCATATCTCGCTCCTTTGGCCACTTATGTTTTTGTAGCTCATCTACCTGCTACCTTTCCTCGATCCTCTAGCGAGACTGTATTCAAAATTCCTGATGCCCAACACTATGCTCCAGAACCAATTTTCAAGGTCTCGGGTCCATACTCTTACGCTCCTCATTTTGAGCCTCCCGGTGAGATTGCAAAGCCTGCTGAGACAGTGGAGCAAGATGAGATATCAAAAAAGCTGAAAGGGTTTAAGATGCCAAAGTTTAATTTATATGAGGGTAGTGGAGATCCAGTAGCCCATCTGAGGGGTTATTATAGTGAAATGAGAAGTATTCACGGGAAAATGAGTTGCTGATGGCATATTTTAGTGAGTGCCTGACTAGGGAAGCTTTGGAATGGCATACTCGTCAAGATATCGGTAAGTGGCATACATGGGATGAAATGGATCAAGATTCTGTGCGACACTTTCAGTACGATATTGACATTGTCCTAGACCAATCCTCCCTATCTCAGATGGAAAAGAAACCCAAGGAAAGGTTTAGGGAATTTTGGTTCAGATGGAACGAACAAGTTGCTCGGGGCAATCATCCCATTAATAGAAAAGATGTTGCTGAGCCCCGCCAACTACAGGATCTAGTGGGCATTCCTGCTTAACGCTTTCAGCCTCAATACCGACCTCATAATTCACCCCAATATTATCCTCCGAACAACATTCGGTCATCTGTCCAACCACTGGGTCATTCCTCATGGCAAGCGCCAGCACCGCATAATGCACTTTTGCCTTCACAGCATTTTCGAGCATCCAACAACCCTAGAAAACTGGGGGATGGAGGGAAACGAAGGCAAAAAGATAATTTCATGCCCATCGGAGAATCCTACACAAGCTTGTTTGAAAAGTTAAAGCATTCTGGAATGATTGAGCCGCTTGTTGATACCCAATTTTTCCCTATATATTTTTAATATGCAAAATACCTTCAAAATAGCATATATATGCATATATAAGCATGCCCAAGGTTTTAATTATTTTTTCCATAATTTTAAGGTTTTAAATTAATTTATTTTCTTCCTTTTTATCCATGAAATCCCCAATAATTATTTTCAAAATTATTGTTTTGATAATTCATCTATTGAATTTCTATATTTATGCCAAAATATGTCTAAGGTAATTTTTATATATTTTTATAATTACATTTAATATTTTTAAAGCTAAATTGCACATAATTGCAATATTAGCTCTTTTAAGATTTAATTATGTTTTATATGAATACAATTGGATCCTATATTTTTAAATTGCTAATTATGTATTATAAATCATTTTAGCATTTTTAAATTATCTTTTTAGAAATTATCTACTATTTTTTTTATAAATTAAATAGGGAAAAACTGGCTATTTAACTTATAGCCAAATTGGCTTTCAATTCTAGCCTAAATCCAACGGACCCCCAACCCCAGCCTAATTTTACAATTAAAAAACCCGACCCACACCCTATTAACCCATACCCAAACCCGGAACCCACCTACCCCATTTAGTCTCGACTGTTGATCTCCCAGATCAACGGTCCACGTTAGCCCTTTCCTTTTTTAATCAAACGGCCCCCCAAACCCTACCCGTATTCTCTCATTTGCACTGCCTCTGAATCCCTCCTCTCCCAAATTCTCTGTCAACTCACCCTAACCCTAATCACTATTACCGGCGAGAACTTCCTTCCTATGGTGTTCTCGTGCCTTCTCCGACCACCCCTGGTCTCCTATACTCCATGGCTCTTCGACTTCATGAATCCTTGAGAAGATCTCAAGGAAAGCCAACCTGTTCCAGTTTGAAACTCGTTCACTGGCCTGTCTCCGGCCATTTTCGTTTGTAAGAAAGGATTTCCTCTTATTTTTCGTTTGAATCCATAAGTTTTTAACCGATTTTCTTCGTCTCCACTATTTTTCGAAAACCCTAGTTCGCTACTATTCGATTCTTCTCAGATCTTTATAGATCTGAGGTGATTCGAGTATTATTAAGTGTTTTCCTTTAAAAATATCCTGTTTTAACTAACTATTTTGATTTTAGTCGCTCTTTTCTAAACTAGGGTTTCTGAAAATCATTTTCTTCAAAACACTTTCTGGTTTTAAGTGTTTAGTCCCCTGTGTATGTGTTTTGATTGATTTTGTTAAGTTCTTCCTTAACCCTAACTAGCCTATGCTAACCTCCCCCCCCCCAATTTTTGACACTTTGTTTGGATTCTGCACTTGTCCGTGTTATTTGATACACGCCAATGTTCTAGGCTTTGATTTACATGATTAATTCTTCGTTTAATTAGAATATCTTGTGATTTTACCCTATTATGCCTCTATTAGGATTTCAGATTCGATTCTTTCTGTTTACACTTGGCTTAGTTGCTTATTCATGGAAAACTTATATCATTTTCCCTAAATTAGTACTATTTTGAATCCTTATTTACTGAATTGCTATGGTAATACTTATATACTGATTTCCGGTTATTTTCCTATTTCTACGACCTTTGATTATTTCTTGCCTTATTTACGATTAATTGTGGTACTTGTTGATTCTTATTGATTGTTCCCTTAATTGAGCTTTTGTTCATTTACCCTTAATTACCCACCCCGTACTTAAGTATTTAGTTTTCTTTCCTTAATTATATGCCCTGCTCTTTATCATTAACTGGTCACTCCTTTACTAGAAGAGAATCTTGCTGATTTTATACATGATTGATTATGTAATTTTCCCAAATTACTGAATGATTGATTCTTTACCTTACTTTACTATGCTCTCAACTACTATATATACTCTCCTCTATTCTTACTTCCATAGACAAGAACAATTAGTTCAAAAAAAAAACACACACACACACACACATACATAAAATTCTCTCTTCTCTCTCTGCTACTTGTGCTAACTGCTTGTCTAGCCGGCTGAAAGCCAAGGCTAGACTGTGGAACTCTACTTGTTTTACTTTCTACATTTTTCTTCCTTAACTGGAATGTTCCTAGTTCAATTCTGAAACTCAACTCTATGTGCTCCATGTCTGTTAGTCCATGTCTCCTTCTGCACTAGTTTAATGGCTTATGTATTTAATTGCTCTTCTTGTTTACTTCTTTATGCAGCATGCTTAAGTTTGCCCTCTCTTGGTCAAGTGTGTAATCAGCATATCTGGGTATCACTTGTCTTGTTTGATACTCGGCCGGCATGTCTACTTGGGTTCCTATTTATTTCCCTCAACTAGTATGCCATGTTAGTATCATAGACTCCTAATGTACATGATTAACACTAAGCAGCATGACTAATTATGTGTAATAGACCCATGTCCTCAACATGACTACTCTCATACCCTGTCCCTATGTCTTATTACTATTCTAATTTCGAGCATGATTCCCTTGTTAACACTTTGAAGTAGTAGTTTTGTGTTCTGGAGGCCAATCAGTTGCTACTTGTTCTTTGTACCTGCTGGTTTATATGCTTCTCTTCTCATCCATGTTTACATGTTTCTGATTTGGGCTCTCTGTGTCCCCAACCCTTTACTTCTCTGCTTGTGAATGTTAAAATGATACTATTCTTTGAACTTGTTCTGTGTGTGCTGGCTTGTTCCAAGTTGTTGTTGCTACTATTCCCTTCTCCTTTCAAAACTGTTTTTCCCTAAGCAACCCTTCTATTGTTTTGCAAACTTATTTCAAACATGTTGTTTCAAAACTTTTTTCCAATTCAACCTTTTCAAAACTATGATAAGCACTCTCACTCTACTCTTAGATCACTAAGTTCTGCCCCTTTTGTGAGAGAGCCTTGCCTTGGGACCCTTGAGCTCCCTCTGAACTTGGACACATAAAAGTTGGTCTTTCCACACTGCACTTATTTTGTTTTGGCTATGAAATCTGGGTGTGAGCACTACCCGGGATCCCTTGAGTTTCTTAGGGAACTCTAACACACCCGGATATGAGAAGGGCTATGAAATAATCTTGGCACTTGAGGTGATTTATTACATAACTCATGGAGGAAGTCCTAATCAGGCTCTGTATAGTGTAATCTCTTATTTTTCATTTCTACTTATGCAATTCATTTTAGTATTGGTCTGTAATAATCTGTTGTAAACAAGTATTGGGCAAGCTAGTGAAAAGGGAAGGGTAGTTATGTATGTTGTCAACATCAATGGGTAGAAACCATGTTTTAGGTTTACATTTCCTATATATGCATTATCAACCCATTCAAAGCATGTCATGCATTAGATACTATGTTCTTAGGTTTATTGTTTCAGTATCTCATTTGGCATCACTTTATCACTTAGAAATCCCGCTTTAGGCTAAATAACAGCATTAATATAAAATGTTGATCCTGCACATCTTGAAGTCGTGTTGTAACTCTTTGGGCATTTAGAAACCATGCTTTAGGAATTCTGCATATTCTGTAATCATTCTGCATTTTTCATATGTGCACGTTAGATACCCTGTTTTTAGGATCTCGCTCAGTTACACCTAGTTAAACTGCTGATGCATGAAAAAAGGACATAAAATAGTCTCGTGTTTGATTATCTTGTTTAAGCGAAAGTGGTCATAATCCTGCATGTCTTTACAACATTTAGAACAGCATGCCTTTAGGTAAAATAACTTTTTAACTGTTTTCAATAATCCTGGTAACTGCTGCATATTATGTTATGCCTAGGCAAGCCTTAGGTAGTAAACTTAAATAAAACCAGAACCGTCTTTGTAATTAGTGTTTAACTATCAAACATGTTAAAATCAGTAGGCAAGCCTGATTAGACTTCTTTTCTGAGTCATATAATGAATCTGGTTCTGCTGCTATCACTTAGATACCATGCTTTAGAATTCTGAGTTCAAATGTGGACCTTATCTGTATATGAGTTGTGTTGTCTATGTGCATTACTTGTGGAGGTATATTTGAGCCTTCTATCAGTTTTCTGTGTTTTCCCCCTTAATACAGACATATGTGTTCTTAATTGTCGCCTAGTATTTTGCCTTTAAACTTGAGGATCTTCCTAGAATCCCCCCCTTTTATAGGATAGGAGTCCTAAATTCCTCCGGGGCTGATAGGAAGGGACGGGCAATAGCATGCAATAGGGGTCGACACCAACCCTCACTTTAGTTACCTTCACGGAGCGGGAAAAGGAATATATGGATATGATGACCGGTGCGTTAATACCACGTGTAGCCCCTCTTTGAGAAGTGTCATACCGGGTATTGCATTGATGTGATCCATATTATAAACAAACCTAGGACACCCCCTTTACATTCACAAATGTGATTAGATTGTAATTCTTTTAAACTCTTGCTTTTCATTAATTGCTTTTCAAACATCTGTGTTCTTAAACTTAAATCACCTACTATTTGAGCCATACTTGTTTATTTGCTAACTGTACAAATTACAAAAACTATTTGGTCGGAAACCACACTAGTGGATCCTGAGGGGTGCCTAACACCATCCCCTTGGTATAATTTCAAGACCTTACCCTGTCTCTGGTTACCAAACGTAGTTATAAATGAACCCTATAGGTTCCCTAACGCACCTTAAATCGATAAGTGGCGACTCTTCAAAATGCAACCCCCCTTTACCAAAAGGAAAGAGTTATCCCAACCAAAATATCATAAACCCGATTCCGTGAAGGAAAAAGGGGGCGCGACACCGCTCTCTGGCTATACTTGCAAAAGGTTTTGATCCTAATGTACGATGCATGTATCACTCTAACGCCCAAGGGCATAGCATTGAAGATTGGCGTGATTTGAAAAGGGAAATAGAAAGAATGATTCAAGAAGGGATAATTCTGATTAAGGACAGTGACAGGGAGTACGTGAATCCTCTTGGGAACTTGTTGACTGAAGTTAATGATATTGAAGTTGGTAATGGTCTTGGCAATATTGATGTGGAACTCAATGGCTAAGATATCGTGCTTGGTAATTGGAAAGACGCTCAATCTCTTGGCTAGCTGGGGAGGAGTCTTGGTGGTTTATTTTTTCTGTTATCCAGGTTATTTTCAAGGTTGTGATCCGGATATTGTCTTGTGACTTAAACCCTTCTATCCTTTTATTTTGCCTCGTTTGTTTGGTCGTAGTAGCTCGTTTAGTGTTGTCTGGTTTATTTTACTTGTTTTGTTGTTCAAACCCTTTCACCATCTATCTAATGCAATTTCATGTTTTCTATTATTTCTAGTAAGTTTTTTGTTTAGTTCTCTCTCCCTTTTATAGTTCTTTTCCTACTAACTCTAGTGACATGACATGCACGCGTAATTCTCAGCCTGGTCTTAAGAGTTAGTTTAGTCTGAAGCAATGAAAGAATTTTGAAGATGATAGGGACATTATAAGTGAAGGCATTTTGAGATCACTTCAAGCTCGAATTGTGTGAAACTGGGCAGATAGAACATAAAGAAAACACTATTGAAACGCATCCTGCCGCATCAGGTTGAAGCTAAAGGCAAGTTCACCCCCAAATTGGCAGGGGCGCTCGTGGTAACAAGAGTTTTGTCCAATGGTGCTTTTATATTTAACAGATATAGAAGAAAAATATGTAGATATGGCTATCAATTCTGATGCGGTCAAAAGATATTATGTATGATTTCTTTGGTTTGACTAATTGTTGTTTGTACTTGGCATATTTTGAAGATTGGAATGACGAAGGCATTTTATTCTACTATTTAATCACTTTATCCTTTGTTACTCCTTTAAGCCTTATTTAATTCCTTCCATATCCCTTTTTTGGAATTAGTAGCAAAATTCAGAAATACGAACGCAAAAGGTAAGTAAAAAAAAAGAGAAAAAGAGAAGAGAAAAGAGAAAGAAAAGAATGGAAAAGAGTGAAAAAAGGAGAAAAGAAAAAAAGGAAAAAAAAAAGAAAAGAAAAGAAAAAAAAAGAGAGAAAAGTACAAAAACAAATCAATTCCTATGTCATGAACTACGTTCGACCTGATTCCTTTTAAGGATACATAGGCAGCCTCACGGTTCGGTCCCATCAAATAAAAGTTCAAAGCCCCCAAGCAAGGAAACTGGGGCAGAAGATGTGGTTTTGTAAAAGATCTGATTCTGAAAGTTGTAATTTTGAACCCATTCAAGTTGTTTTGAGCCTTTGTGATATCCTTTCTTTCTAACCCTATCCAGAAACTCACATTACGGTCCAAAGAAATACCTTTCAATCAATCTTCGAGAAATGCGAAGTCGAGCAAGTAGGGGTGTGATTCATATCAAGGGCAACACTCCGTTCTGAGCAAGAAAAAGGAAAAAATGAGAGAGTTTTATTGGCAAAAACCCTAACGGGCACCGTAAGGTGACGGAGAGCGGAGAGTAATTAAAATGGGAGAGTCTTATTGGTGAAAACCCTCGCGGGCACCATAAGGCGACGACAAGTTTAGAGATGAATAAATGAGAGAGGTTTGCTGGTGAAATCCCTTCAGGGCACCGCAAGCCGAATAAGGTTATTGACTTTGCAAAGGAATCGGATTATAGGAACCCCAGGCATGGAGTGTGAAGACTAAAAGAGGATTGATGAATGGACTAGGCTGATTAATCCAAAGTGCATGTCATGATCATTGATGCCAGCAGCCTTACTCAGATAAGTCCCTTTTCCTTTACTTCCTCAAACAGTCCTTCTGTTTTGATTTCTTCTCTATTCATAACTCTCGAAGTTATTGCATTTCATTTCCTTTGGGTCTATTCCTCTAAGGCTTTTTCAATGTTAGCCTTGCCAAGCAAAAGAAAGGATTGTAAAGCTTATTACTAACTTCCAAATTGCACAAAAGTAAAGTGCGGCCAAAGCATTCCAGAAATAGCCTGATGCAAAATGGAAAATAAGGTGTTAGCCGAGGTTCAAGTGATCAAGTGGTTTCGCAAATTGTGGGGAGAAATACAGAGTTTCAGATGGGAGAGACAGACATGTTAAAACAACAGGCTTATTATAGGGCACTCGGGTCATTCAGGGTTTTCGTGGTTAAGGTTTAATCAGAAGGTAAAACAACTCTTTGCCAGTCAGATACAGTTGAGAAGAACAAAACATGGTAGTGGAAAGGCCACCCTCAGCAAGAATGCCACAAACTAACCACCACATTTTCAAATTGACAAGATTTTTCTTTGATTCAAACAGGGGCCGAAAATTTCGTTTGTTCCTGAGAAACCCTCCGTGAGGAAAGCAGGGGCCAGACAGGTTCGGCAGTAAATTCTAGTACCCTCCTCGATAATAGGATTTAGTAAGTTTTGAGACCCTTGCAAATGACAAGGTTTGACGAGAGGTCTACTTTTGGGAAGTATAATTTGGCATTTATGTTTTTCACTTTTGAGATGAGGCTTGGTTTGAAATTTTTAGGATAAAAGAATTTAGTTTAGAATTTAATTTGATAACAAGAATCGGTTAACACTCACAGATGTTCCCAATATTAAACTGGGGCAGAAAAATTTCTTTTATTTTGTCCATTTTGCTGTAATCAGGCACCCACCTAGAGAACAAGGAAAGACAACACGAGTTTCAAGAATAGAAAGCAGTTCAGGTTCAAGCAATCAGGCACCCACCTGGAGAACAAGGGAAGACAATTCAAAGAAAAGCAGTTTCAAGAAGAGGATAATTCAGGTTCAGCAATCAGGCGCCCACCTAGAGAACAAGGGAAGACAGTTCAAAGGAAAAGCAGTCTCAAGAGAAAGCAGTTCAGGTTCAGCACTCAGGCTCCCACCTGGAGAACAAGGGAGAACAGCTCAAGTTTCAAAGGAAAATAGTGGGAGTTCATCAATCAGGCGCCCACCTGGAAAACAAGGGAAAATGGTTCAAGTTTCAAGGGAAAACAGTTTCAAGTAGCAAGCAAAGGTGGTTCGAGTTTAGCAATCAGGCGCCCACCTGGAGAACAAGGGAAAACAATTCGAGTTTCAGATGAAAGGAAGACAGTTCAAGTTCAGCAATCAGGCGCCCACCTGGAGAACAAGGGAAAGCAGCTTAAGTTCAGGGTAAAACGGTTCAAGTTCAGCAATTAGGCGCCCACCTGGAGAACAAAGGAAAGCAGTTCAAGTTTCAAGGGAAAGACAATGCAAGTATTGGAAATCACAAAGGAAAGCAGTTCAAGTTTCGAGGGAAAGACAGTGCAAGTGTTGGAAATCAGGCGCCCACCTGGAGAACAAGGGAAAATAGTTTAAGTTTCAAGGAAAAACCAGCGAGTATTGGCAATCAGGCGCCCACCTGGAGAACAAGGGAAATCAGTTTAAGTTTCAAGGAAAAATAGCGAGTATTGGCAATCAGGAGCCCACCTGGAAAACAAGGGAATTCACTTCAGAATGCAATTCAAGTTAGCAACAAAGGAAGCTCACCTGGAGAGTACAAGTCAACAGAGCAGCAGAAACTACAAGATCAAGTTTGAAGATGTGTAGATAGGATTCTTGTAATTCATAGATCATAGTTTGGTCTAGCTTCTTTTATTTGTCTTGGTGTAATAAGGAGTCCAGCAAGCAGTAGTAGCAACAACAACAGTGAAATCACAGCTTCCTGGTAATCCCAGCTACCGAAACTTCCCGAACTACACTGACCTGATTCTTTTATAGCCAAGGATATGTAGGCAACCTTAGAAGCAAGGTGCGGTCAAATCTTTTAAAAATGCTTCTCATGGAGTATTCAAATGGGCAAAAATCACTCGTATCCGCTTACTTTATCTTTGCACGAAAACTCTTCGTGTTTCCGAGCAAAGATGGGCAGCTGTGAGCACGTGATTTTTGCCCTATAGGAGTTACTCCCATAAAATACAAGAAAAATAATTCTTTTCCCATTTTTACAATTTTATAGGATTTTGAGGGAATTTGTGATTTGTTTGCATTTCTATGCATGTTTATTTTTGTCCAAAATCATAAAAAATGCCAAAAATACCATGCATTGCATTTAGGTTTCATTGTTATATTTTTAAGGTTAATTGGTGAATTAGTTGCTTTATTGAAATTGAAAATCACAAAAATTGGTTTACTTTGGCATTTTTAGCTTTTTAAATTTAGATTAGTAATTTCCTCTTTTAGTCCAAGAGTAATTAATTTTTGTAAATATTATAGTAGATAATTAGCTTAATTTTGCAAATTAATTTAATTTAGGAATTTAATCTAGGTTTTTAATTAATTAAAGAAAAAATAAAGAAAAAAGAGGGAAAACAAAAGAATTGGATAAAAGGGAAATGTGTGTACAATTGTATTAGGTCAAAGCCCAAATATTCAGTTAAAATTTCACCCGGTCCGACCCAGCCCAATCCCTCCAAATCGGTCCAGCCCCGTCCCACACCAAACGACCCCGTTTTGTAGTGATCTGAGCACAGCCGTTGGATTTTGATAATCCAACGACTCGCAACTAATTGTTTGTTTAATATATAAGTGTCTGAAAGCCATCCCCCCCCCCTCATTCGAACCCCCCAACCCTAACCTTCGTCTCCCTTAAGCTAACCCTAGAGACCGCCGCCCTAGAACCCCCAAATTCCACCCGCCGAAAATCGCCTCACGGCAGTTCCGGCACTCCGATCCCCTCCAAATTAACACCACATAACCTGCTCATCCTTCTCTTCCCAAATCCCTAAACCAATTCCTTCAAATCCCAACAATCTCCTCCGATTTTGGATCTGAAATTCAAACCAAAAAACCCTAACTCATCCAAACAACCCCAAATTAACACCCTATAGTCACCAGGCCTCTCCAAACCCAAAACCCTTAACGATTTTCCCAAATAACCTCTGGAACTTATAGAATCTAGAATTTAGTTTTGACTGATTTATGTTTTGGGTATTTCTTTGAAGTTTTGTTCGTCTGGGTTGGAAGCTCGCCCAAATAGGTGATTCTTGTCTAGAATAATCATTTGGGTCAGTTTCAAGCCTCGCCGATAGCATTCTGAACTTAGCCAGCCTGGCGTTTCTGTGTCGTTGTTCGTCTAGTTGATTAAATTGGTATTTCCTGGACTTTAGTCATTTATTCATTTTTTGTTTCTTACGTTCTCTTCCTCTCAATTCTGTCAGTTGCATGTTAGGTTTTATGTGTTGTTTGTTTGTTTGCATATTTAGGGCTTCAGATTAGAGTTTCATCACATAAGTCAGTTTAGTTCAATGCTTGAATTAATTCTTGTTCCGATGGTATTTTCTTATTTCAGCTTATGTTAGAAGAATTAAGGTGTAATTCGAGGTTCAATTGCATTGTTGCGGTTTATTTGAGCATGTTTAGTTGTTAATTTTGTTTTTGAATGCATTGATTATTCCAGTACTTGTGAAAGTTCCATTTAGGGTTCCTTGTATAGATCAGTTCATTATGAATTGATGATATTTTAGTTCATTCACTAGTTGTTAGATACCTTTTTCAGCTTTGAATTTCATTTGCTTTTAATCCATTTGAAGATATTAGCTTATTTATTTTCTGTTCGTCTAGTTTGTAAATATTCAGAACTTTCAGGGGGTTAATTGAACACTAAGAACTTATGGGGGTAATTTGGGAGTTAGGAATAGAATTTTTAGATAAGAATTGCTATAGGAAGGTTCTAGAACCTAGGGCAGATGTCCCCACTTGGTTAGCACAAAAATGCTAAGCCAATAAGGGACAGCCAGTTGTCCAGGCAGTTAAAAAAGATGCCTTGCAGGCTGGGAATAATTCCCAAGGCTGCTTTTTAAGCACACGGCCTGAGAGGCCTATAAAAGGCTGCCTTTCCTTCACTCAAAAGCAGATTTTCAAGCATATTTCCCTGGAAAAAGTTCTAAAATACAAAAAAAGATTCTGAACCTAAAAAAAGATCAAAAAGGTTTCTGCATTGGTTAGCTAAAGATTTTTCTGATTTTGACAAGAAAACTAGAAGAAACTCTTTGAAATTTTGAACTCAAAAGGGCTAAGCATGACTTAGTTTTGGAAGTTGTGGCAGTTTTTTTGTTGTGTTACTCTCATTACTACTGCTGAATCCTTACTCTCTTTGCCTTCTTTTGAAACACAGGTATTCCTTGGATCTTGAGTAATATGTTAAGTGCAAATCTGAAACCATGTAATCGAGTTGGAGATTTAACGATGAATGTTAACTTGCTGAATATTAGCCCATGTTCTTTAGAGTCTATCCATGTTTTTTATATTAAGTTAGTTTTATTGTATGGTTTCCTGTATTCATTCATGCTATTATTATTTATATTTCATTTTAAGGTTGGATTGGATTTCAGCTTATCATGTTGGTCTTGGTTTGATTAAACTCCTTCCGTCGAGTATATGGTGTTTGGGCTGTTGTAGTATGGGTTTAGTTTAGATAAGGAACATCTCCTGTTAGATTTTGTTTAAATTTGTTCAAGTTAGTAGTGATGCTCAGTCCAAGGTTAAACTCACATCATGATTTTGGTGTTTTTGCTTTTGACTTTGAGTATCTGAAATGAGTTTAGGAGTCATTGTTGCCATTGTAATACTTAATCTAAATGTCTAGAGTGTCCCTACTATTAGAATCACTACATGTGCGAGTTCAGTAGTAGATAGTAGTAGTTTCAATTTTTAAATGCATGTGGCCTGCGATTTGTTGAGTGTATAGTGCTTAAATTTTTTGTAGTTTAGATCTAAATTAGATGATAAACGTCTTCTTTTTACTTTGATGAAACTAGTTTAGATTAATTTAGATTAGTGTTTGAATTACTCATGGCATATCAAATAATTGAAGGGCTGCAGAATAAGGTATTCCAAATGATAAAGATGCTTAATGGCATCCTTTAAAACGGCCAGGCCTGTTAAATGGCCCAAATGAGACTGTCTGGCTCAAGTCAGGCTTGTGTATCTCAGGCCCTTTTCTTTCACTTTAGGATTTATTTCTAAGGCCCAGTTCTCCTGGCGTTTTTCAGTAGCCATGGCCATCTGATTCTAACGGCTCAAGGGAATGTTGTCCATTTCATTGAAATAACCCATTGCCCAATCGTGGGTATAACTAATAACTCCATTAAGTTTGAATCATTTGCAAATACAAGCATCTCTAGGTCTAATTAAATATGACTCTTAAAAGTAGAGTGAGGTGTGACATTTTAATTATATCACCATGGCCATCACAAATATTATTGCTAGTATTTAAAATGAACCCTCGTAGAAAAGCCTTTAGGCGCGTGTCTAAAAAAATACAATTGTGATTATGTACACGTTCACATGACACAATCACGATTCTAAAAACTAAGTCGGACTATGCGTTCATGCAACTTCGATCAAACTCTCTTAATAATAAAAATTGTTTTTAATAGGCCGCTACATTAAATTTAGTTCATATAATCCGAGGTGTGCCATCCACAAACTTATCATTCATGGCCCTCATATTAATTTCATACCCTAGATATAAAAATGACAAATGTAGTTGTTTTCGGCCCGTTTAATGTATCAGTGTGATTGTGGACACGTTCGCATGACATAATTACAATTCTAAAAACAAAATCGGAGTATGCGTTCACGCAACTTCGGCCAAACTTTCTTAATAATAACAAAGCATTATTAATTGTGGACACATTCGCGTGACATAATTTTTGACACGCCAAATAAATGGGTACACGTACGCGTGACTGTTTTCAAGATAATTTCTTAATTAAAAAGAGAAAATGCACATAGGTTCTAAAATCAGTAATCAAACAATTTTTAATAAGCCAAGTATGATCAAAGCGACCGTGCTAAAACCACGGAACCCGGGAATGCCTAGCACATTCTCCCAAGTTAACAGAATTCCTTACCCGGATTTCTGTGCTCGCAGACCATGAATAGAGTCAACTTCCTCGATTCAGGATTTTAAACCAGTGACTTGGAACACCATAAATTATCCCTAGTGGCGACTCTTATTCTAATAATTAATCCCATTTTGATTGTCACTTAAATTGGAAAAAACTCCCTTATACCCTTTCGGGGTAGTAAAAAGGAGGTGTGACAATTACTTCACCACCCACCCACCTAGCTAGGGGTGGAGGACAACCAGCTAGAGGTTGCCTAGAGGGGGAGGTCGATCAGGTGGTAGCCAGGCCCGTTTCTATGCACTCCCAGCCAGACCCGATGTTATTGCTTCAGATGCTGTGATTACAGCTATTGTCTCAGTTTGCCATAGAGATGCCTTTGTGTTATTTGATCCTGGTTCCACTTTTTCATATGTTTCATCGTATTTTGCTAGTTATTTGATATGTCCCGTGAGTCTCTTGTTTCATCTGTTTGTGTATCTACTCCAGTGGGTGATACTGTTGTTGTGGACCATGTAAATCGGTTGTGTGTGGTGACTATTGGGGGTTTAAAGACCCGAGTGAACCTTTTGTTACTTTGCATGGTGGACTTTGATGTTATATTGGAAATGGATTGGTTGTCCTCGTGTCGTGCTATTTTGAACTGTCATGCTAAAATAGTGATGTTAGCGATGCCGAGTGTGCCGAGGATTGAGTGGCGAGGTTCGACTTATTTTGTCCCCATTAGGGTGATCTCATTTTTGAAGGCTCGGCAGATGTTTGGGCAAGGTTGTCTTTCATACTTGGCTTTCATGAGGGATGCCAGTGCAGAGACTCCTACCATTGATTCAGTCCGGGTAGTGAGGGACTTTTCAGATGTGTTTCCTGCAGACCTGCCGAGCATGCCACCAGACAGGGATATTGATTTTGGTATTGATTTGGTGTCGGGCACTCAACCCATTTCTATTCCACCGTATCGTATGGCACCAGCGGAGTTGAAGGAATTGAAGGAGCAGCTTCAGGAACTCCTTAATAAGGGGTTTATTCGGCCAAGTATGTCGCTGTATGGTGCGCCTGTTCTATTTGTGAAGAAGAAGGATGATACTATGAGGATGTGCATTGATTACAGACAGTTGAACAAGGTCACAATCAAGAATAAGTATCATTCTCCTCGTATTGATGATTTATTTGACCAGCTTCAGGGAGCGAGGGTGTTCTCTAAGATTGATCTCCATTCAGGATATCACTAGTTGAAGATCAGGGACTCGAATATTCTTAAGATAGCTTTCACGCCCCGATATGGTCATTATGAGTTCCTTGTGATGTCTTTTGGGCTGACCAATGCCCTAGCAGCGTTCATGCATTTGATGAACAACGTGTTTCGGCCTTATCTCGACTGGTTTGTAATTGTTTTCATTGATGATATTCTGGTATACTCGCGTAGTCAGGAGGAGCACGTCGAGCGTTTTAGAGTTGTATTGCAGCGGTTGAGGGAGGAGAAGCTTTATGCAAAGTTCTCCAAGTGTGAGTTTTGGCTCAGTTCAGTGGCCTTCTTGGGGCACGTGGTGTCCAATGAGGGTATTCAAGTTGATCTGAAGAAGATAGAGGTAGTTCAGAGTTGGCCCTGGCCATCCTCAACCACAGAGATTCGCAGCTTTCTTGGTTTGGCAGGTTATTACAATCGGTTCTTTCAGGGATTTTCATATATTCCATCACACTTGACCAAATTGACTCAAAAGGGTGCTCCATTTAGGTGGTCGGATGAGTGTGAGGCGAGCTTGCAGAAGCTCATGACTACCTTGACCACAGCTCCAGTGTTAGTATTGCCATCAGCTTCAGGTTCATATATAGTGTATTGTGATGCTTCGAGAGTGGGTATTGGGTGTATGTTGATGTAGGAGGGTAGAGTGATTGCTTATGTTTCTCGTCAATTGAAGCCCCATGAGAAGAACTACCCTGTTTATGATCTAGAGTTGGCTGCCATTGTTCACGCGTTGAATATTTGGAGGCATTATATTTATGGTGTGTCTTGTAAGGTGTTTACTGATCATCGTAGCCTCCAGCACTTGTTCAAGCAGAAGGATCTCAATTTGAGGCAGCGGAGATGGTTGGAGCTACTAAAGGACTATGATATCACTATCTTGTATCATCTGGGGAAGGCCAACATAGTGGCCGATGCTTTGAGTAGGAAGGCGGTGAGTATGGGTAGTTTGGTGTATATTCCTGTTGGGGAGAGACCTCTAGCAGTTGATGTTCAGTCCTTAGCCAATCGGTTTGTGAGGTTGGATATTTTGGAGCCCAGTCGGATCTTAGCTTGTGTGGTTTCTCGGTCTTCCTTGTTTGATCGCATCAGAGAGCGCCAATATGATGATCCTCATTTGAGATAGCATTATTGGTGGAGGGGGATGAAGAAGGATATTGTGGGATTTGTAGCTCGGTGTCTCAATTATTAGCAGGTGAAATATGAGCATTAGAGATCGGGTGGCTTGCTTCAGCAGATAGATATTCCAAAGTGGAAGTGGGAGCGGATCATCATGGACTTTGTAGTTGGACTCCCACGGACTTTGAAGAAGTTTGATGCTATTCGGGTGAATGTGGATTGGCTGACCAAGTCCACGCACTTCATTCCTGTGTGTACTACCTATTCTTCGGAGTGGTTAGTAGAGATTTATATCTAAGAGATTGTTCGCTTGCATGGGGTTCCAATTTCCATCATTTCTGACAGAGGTATTCAGTTCACATCGCAGTTTTGGAGGGCAGTGAAGAGAGAGTTGGGTACTTAAGTTGAGTTGAGCATACCTTTTCACCCTCAGACTGACGGGCAGTCCGATCACACTATTAAGATATTGGAGGACATATTGCACGTTTGTGTCATTGATTTTGGGGTTCATGGGATCAGTTTCTACCGCTCGCGGAGTTTGCTTATAACAACAGTTATCAGTCAACTATTTAGATGGCTCCATATGAGGCTTTATATGGGAGACGGTGTAGATCTCCAATTGGTTGATTTGAGCTGGGTGAGGCTAGACTTTTGGGTACAGACTTGGTGCAGGATGCTTTGGACAAAGTGACGGTGATTCAAGATCGACTTCGTACAACGCAGTCGAGACAAAAGAGTTATGCTGATAGGAAAGTTTGTGATGTGTCCTACATGGTTGGGGGGAAGGTTCTACTGAAGGTATCACCCATGAAGGGTGTTATGAGATTTGGGAAGAAGGCTAAATAGAGTCCTCGGTTCATTGGGCCTTTTGAGGTGCTTCGGAGGATTGGGGAGGTGGCTTATGAGCTGGCTTTGCCACCTAGTTTCGCGAGTGTGCATCTGGTATTCCATGTTTCTATGCTCCAGAAGTATATTGGCGATCTGTCTCATGTTTTGGATTTCAGAACGGTTCAGTTGGACAGTGATTTGACTTATGAAGTGGATCTAGTGGCTATTTTGGAGCGGCAGGTCCGAAAGTTGAGGTCAATGGATATAGCTTCAGTGAAAGTGCAGTGGAGAGGTTAGACCATGCAGGAGGCTACCTGGGAGAGAGATCGGAAGATGCGGAGCATATATCCTCACCTATTTGAGACTTCAGGTATGTTTCTTGACTCGTTTGAGGGCAAATGTTTCTTTAACAGGGGAGGATGTAACGACCTGGCCGGTCGTTTCATGAGTTACCATTCCATTTACCTCATTCCTGCTTCTTTATGTGTTGTTCAACTACATTTTATCGTATTACATTGGTTGGTTTGGGTTTGGAGTGGTTTTGTAGAGAAACGAGACACTTAGTCTCTTTTTGAAAAGCTTTAGTTGGAAAAGTCAATCGGAAGTTGACTTGTGAGTAAATGATCTCGGAACTTGGTTTTTATGGTTCGGATAGCTTTGTGAGGTTATTTGAGACTTAGGAGCGTACTCAGAATGTATTTTGGAGGTCCGTGGTAGATTTAGGCTTAAATTGGCGAAATAGGAATTTTGGCTTTTTCGGTTGGTAGTGGAAATTTGATATCAGAGTCGGAATGGAATTTCGGAAATTGGAGTAGGTCCGTTGTGTCATATGGGATGTGTGTGCAAAATTTCAGGTCATTCGGATGAGGTTTGATAGACTTTTTAATCGATTGCGGAATTTGAAAGTTTTGGAATCCTTAGGCTTGAATCCGAGGGTGATTTGGTGTTTCGACATTGTTTTGAGTGTTCCAGGGATTGGTAAAACTTTGAATAGTGATATGTGACTTGTTGGCGTGTTTGATTGAGGTCCTGATGGCCTCGGGATGGTTTTGGATGGTTGTGGGAATGTTTGGACTTGGAGTTGTGTTGTAGAAATTGTTGCTTCTGTTGGTTCCGCAGGTGCGTGGAGGCAGCCGTAGGAGCGGATTTAGTCGTAGGAGCAGATGATTTACCGCACATGCGGGAACCTTGGGCACACGTGCGGAAGTTGGCCCTTAAGTGAAAAATTGTAGGTGTTGTTATTTTGACCGTAGAAGCGGTCCGCGAATGCGAAAAGAGAGCCGCAGTTGCGAGATGCGTGGGCAGAAGGTATAAAAGGTCATCTTCGCGATTTTTAGCTTATTTCCTTCATTTTTTAGACGGGTTTGGAGCTTTTTGAGAGGATTTGAAGAGGGATTCAAGGGGTAACACTTGGAGGTAAGATTTTTGAACTTAATACTCAATTCTATGGCATTTTCTTACTGATTAGGCTTGAAATTATTAGAAATTAAGGGTTAAAATTGGAGAATTAGGGCTTGGTATTGGAGAGTTTCCATTGGGGATTTGAGGGGCCATTTGGGGTCCGATTTCAATGTTCTTGGTATGTATAGACGCGTGGAAGTATAAGGATTCTAGTGATGTAATTTTTATCAAAATTCCGAGATGTGGGACCGGGGGTCGGGTTTGGCCGATTTCGGGATTTTTGATGTAATTTGATTATTTTCGTTTGGGCTTTGTTCCTTTAGCTTATATTGATGGCATGAATCTGGTTTTGGTTAGATATGGAGGCCAATTCGAGAGGCAAGGGCATCGAGGGCAAGAGTTTGGACCAGATTAAGGTAAGTAATGATTGTAAATGTTGTCCTGAGGGTATGAAATCCTGGATTTCACATCGTGGTGCTACTTTGAGGTGACGCACATGCTGAATGACGAGCGTGGGGGCATGCACCGTTGGGGATTTTGACTTGGTCCGTCCCATACGACTATTAAGTCACGTATTTGATTGAAAACTGTTTGATATCATTGTGTTTTGGAAAGCATTACTATGTTTTGGGTTGAATGTCATATTTGGGCCTCGTGCCAACTATTTTGGACCCTTAGGGGCTTTTACTACTATTCCTCACTATATTCACCTAATATCTGTACTCAGTCATGTTGTATTTTATTGATTTCACAACTCAGCCGTATTTACTCTATTTTGATACTTTAAATGATATCTTGGGCTGAGCATCCTGTTTTACTGTTGCCCGAGTGGCTTGAGAGGTTTCTGACTAAGTGAGGCCGAGGGCCTGTATTGTGAGTATATCATGGGATCGGGTTGCACGCCGCAGCATGTTGTACTGATTTGTGATATATGAGAGGTCGGGGGCTTGATTTATTATGCCACGAGATGGCTTGTGATAGCGCTTGGGCTGTAGGAGCCCCTCTGAAGTTTGAACACCCCCAGTGAGCGCGGGACCTAGTGTGAGTGATGTGATGTAGCCTGAGGGGCTGTAGTTGATTCATATTATTGCCCGAGGGGCTGATTATGAGTGACTGTGAGGTGAGCCCGAGGGGCTGGTTCTGTTGATATTTTGCCCGAGGGGCAGTTTATGGTACATATTTTGCTCGAGGGGTTGTTTACGTTGCTATCGTTTTTACTCACTGTTCTACCTCTTGTTTGAAACTATTTAAAGATGTTTTAAAAAGTTTTTACGGAAACTGAGTTGTTTTTACGAGTTATTCGATTTTTTGTATTGTTCTGGACATATAATGTTTTGTTGTAGTGTTATGAAGTGGAATTACCTATTTTCTTACTACTCAGCTACTTTTACTTTTATTACTTACTGAGTTGGCGTACTCACATTACTCCCTACACCTTGTGTGTCAATCCAGGAGTCTCGGGACGCGATAGTGAGTGCTGATTAGTTTTCCAGCAGGTCTCCGGAGTTGGCTAGGTAGATGCTTGGCATTCGCAGCCCTACACTTCTCCTTCTTACCTTACTCAGATTGTCTTAGTATTTTATTTTCAGACTATGTTACACTTTCTTGTTCTTAGACGGATTTGTAGTTGCTCATGACTGGTGACACTCCGATATCGGGCTTGTGTTATATTTTCGCACTGCTTATTTAAACTTATATTGTGAGACATTCTGTTAATTAATGGCTTAAAAATGACTTTTATGGAAAAATGGTTCGATTGGGAATTGTATCGGCTGGCCTAGTTTCACGTTAGGTGTCATCACGATCGAGTTGGTTTTAGGGTCGTGACATACAAGTACTTAGTAGTAATTGAACACCCCAATTATCGCCTAGCAACACATTAGCATGGGGTGGGCAATCGATTAGAACTCGGGGTTAACACGTTAAAGCTTTACAAAATAAGAATATGACCTCCCACCCCACACTTATCATCAAGCATCACATTATATCATAACAAATATCCTACAATTAAGCAATAAATTTTACAATTATTTCAATAAAGCATTTTATCAAACATATTGTAGGCACTAAGTTCACCCTTTTATTTTCAACTCTACATGGTCAAGAACCACAACACGTATACATTAATCAACCACCCAACAACAACCAAAACATCACCATATTATAACAATAGCATAAAGTGCTCTAATTTTGTACCAAATAATCATGAATTTTCGGCCATATAGGCACCCCCACCAAGCTTCATCACAAAATAATTCCAACATCATCAAGACACACTCAAAAATCATCTACATACATAATAACAACGAAAAACCCACAAGTTTAAGCACAATTTTCGACCAAAATTAAAAATAAATTAACTAAAAGATTAGCAAAAATCAACTACCTAGGGTTAAGAAAATCAAACTAAAACTATCTAGTTCTACAACTAAATGGTAAGAAAAAAAAGAGAAGACAAGAAGAATTTACCTTGACGAGTGATGGAGGTAAGAGAACTTGAGTGGAAGAAATGTGAAGAAGAAGAAGAATGTTGAATTTGGGTGTGAGTTAGAGAAAGAGTTAAAGAGGAGTTAAAGTGAAAGGATGAAAAAAAGGGGAAGGGTCGGGTGTTAGAGTAACTGGGCGTCCGACTTTTTTTAATGTTTTTTCAATTTTGTTTAAATAATGGCCAAGATTTTGAACTACCGCGTTGCGGGGTGCGGCACCCCATGCGGAGCGGTAGTGGCATTTATCAAAAGCTCTATTTCTTAGTTAGAGAGTCATTTTTCCTGGCGCAGTGTAGGGCACGGTGCCCCATCCGCCGCTAGGCCATTTTCCTGAGAGTTTCGTCATATTTTTAATTTTTAGTCCACGGGTTGCACCCCAACTCTATTATGTACTTATTTTGTGTTAAGTTTATGTAAACCCTAAACCCTAAACCCTATAGCTGTCCAAACAAGTACCAAAAATCCTAAACTATAATAATCTTAAACTACATTTATCTAAACTATTCTACAAAAGCAAAAAAAAAGGGTTAGAAGTAGTTTTGAGTTATAGCCGTCAGCTTGACTCCATCACTTAGGCTCATTTGATCACGATGCTAGAGGATTGCTTATCAAATCTTCCAACAAGGTATGGTTTCAACCTATGACCATTCACCTTAAAATTTTCCTTTCCTTCCTCGTCTTGTATTTCAATAGTGCCATATTGTAAAACATGTCTTACTATGTACGGGCCTGTCCATCTTGACTTGAATTTTTTGGGGAACAACCTAGGTCTACTATTGTATAGTAAGACTCTGTCCTCTTCATGAAATTCCTTTGACTTAATCAGATGATCATGCCACCTTTTTGTCTTTTCCTTAAATATTCACGTATTTTCATATGCGTTCAATCTAAACTCCACCAATTTGTTCATCTGCGCCAACTTGTGTTCACCTACAAGACTAAGATCAAGATTAAGCATCTTAATTACCCAATAAGCCTTATGTTTTATCTTAACATGTAGGTGACACGATTTTCCATACACTAATATGAATAGTAACGTCCTTGTGGTTGTTTTTAATGCAGTTCTGTATGCCAATAGAGCTTCATCCAACTTATAGACCAATCATTACGAGAAGAATTAACCGTCTTTTCAAGAATTCGTTTAAGTTCACGGTTAGCCACTTTAACTTGCCCAATAGTTTAGCCATGGTACATAGTTCCTGTTTTGTGTGGGACCCCATGCTTGGATAGTAGTGAAGCAAACTGCTTGTTCACAAAGTGCGACCCATTATCATTGATAATCACTCGAGTGGGTAAAGATGTTCTTTCGTAAGAACTCACAAATCATCCAAGCATCATTGGCTCTAGTAGAGATTTCTTAGATTCATTTAGAGACATAATCGATGGCTATTAGGATGTACTCATAAGAATGAGAATGGGAACGGGCCCATAAAGTCAATGCTCCACATGTCAAAAATTTCACATACCAGAATGGAGTTGAGAGGTATCTCATCCCTCTTTCTAATGTTACTTGTCTTTTGGCACTTGTCACATGCAGCTACATATGCCCGTGCATCTTTTTACAAAGTAGGCCAATAGAAACTAGGTTCCATGACCTTTTCTACAATGTAATTTCCACCATAGTGTCCTCCAGCTGCTCCATCATGGCAATGAGGCAGAATGCTTATCATCTCTCCTTCAGGAACACATCTTCGAATCACACCATCTACACACAATTTAAAATGGAAAGGGTCATTCCAAAAATAACTTTTTACCTTACCTTGAAGCTTCCTTTTTTGATAACGAGAGAGGTCATAAGGCAACCATCCACTAGCCAAAAAGTTGGCTACATCATCATACCAAGGTAGCCTTTCAGAGACCGCAGCAATAGAGAAAAGCTACTCATCAGGGAACTCTTCTCTTATTTGAACTGTTTCAACCGGAGGTCTCTCAAGTCGAGATAGATGATCTACCACTTGATTTTTTGTGCCCTTCCTATCTTTGATCTCCATGTCAAACTCTTGGAGCAAGAATCCCACCACATCTTACGCGACTTGGACTTTTTCTTACTCAACAAGTATTTTAGGGTCGAGTGATTAGTGTGTACAATCACTTTACTCCCCACCAAATAGGATCTAAACTTGCGAAAAGTAAAGACCACATCAAAGAACTCTTTCTTAGTAGTGTCATAATTAACTTGAGCATTATTCAATGTCCTGCTTGCATAGTAGATGGGCCTAAACATCTTATCTTTTGTTTGCCCCAAAACTGCCCCCGCAGCCATATCACTAGCATCACACATTATTTCAAATGGCTGGCTCCAATCAGGTGCCACCATAATAGGATCACTCACAAGCTTTTCTTATCAATTTGAATGCTCTTAAGTACTCCACAGTGAAAACGAACTTGATATCCTTCGCTAGAAAATTGTCAATGGCTTGGTAGTGCTGGAAAAGTTTTTGAAGAATCTTCTATCAAACCCAACATATTCCAAGAAAATCCTTATGCTTCTCACAAATGTCGGTGGAGGGAGCCTAGATATTACATAACCCTTTAATCTATCCACTTCAATGCCATGTGCAGTCACTTTGTGGCCCAAGACAATTCCCTCTTTTACCATGAAGTGACACTTCTCCCAGTTAAGAACCAGGTGAGTGATTTTGCAACGTTTAAGCACAAGCTCAAAATTCTTCAAGAAATCATCAAAGTCATTACCAAAGAGGGTGAAATAATCCATGAATACCTATAGACACTTCCAGTTTAGATAAGAGAATATAGACATCATGCACCTCTAAAAAAGGGTCGGTGCATTACATAATCTAAATGGTATCCTCCTGTAAACAAAAATACCTGACGGCTAGGTGAATATAGTCTTCTTAATATCTTCTGGGGAAATGGATATCTGATTGTAGCCTGATTACCCATACAAGAAACAGTAACACCCATGTCCCGCCACTTTCTCGAGCATTTGATTTATAAAGTGAAGTGAGAAGTGGTCTTTCATTGTTGCGTCATTCAGCCTTCTATATTCAATGCACATTCTCCACCTAGTGACTGTTCTTGTTGGGATCAATTCATTATCTTCATTTTTCACCACTATCATGCCCTCTTCTTAGGTATAACTTGCACTGGACTAATCCTCTGGCTATCAGATGGGGAAAATCACTCCCGCATCTAACAATTTAGTGATCTCCTTGTGTAGTACCTCCTCTAGATTTTTGTTCAACATACATTGGGGTTGCACCACTAGCTTACTATTTTCTTTTAGCAGAATTTTGTGCATGCAAATGGCTGGGTTAATTCCTTGAATATCAGCTATGGTCCAGCCAATGACCTTTTTATACTTTCCCAGTAGCTCCACTAGCTTGTGCTCTTGTGTACCTAACAAGTAAGCAGAAATAATCACAAAAAAATTATTAATTTCAAGAAAATCATATTTCAAGTAGGTAGGACCTTCAATTCCACATTAGGCATAGAAGCTTTCTTCTTCAGTTCCTGCTCATCAACCACTTGATCCTCAATATCAAGAGCTTCAGCCTCTTTCTTTATTTTGGGATTTTCATCCTCTACGATGCTACACTGAGTAATATACCTCTCTAACGTATCCCCCACAATCTTGTCAAACTTGTATTTTCAGCCAATTACCTAACAACATCTAGCTTGAAGCACGAGTAGGCAGTCATCTCATCACTGGGGTGTTTCAGCATCCTCTTCATCTAGAACACTACTTTCTCATTTTCTACTTTGAGCATAAGTTTCCCCTCGTAGATATCAAGGATAGCTTTTCCTGTACATAAAAATGGCCTCCCAAGAATTAGAGGCACCTCCTTGTTCACTTCTATATTCAACATAATAAAGTCTATGGGGAACACAAACTTGTCCACCCATACTAGAATATCCTCAATGATCCCCACAGGTAAAAGGGTGGTTTGGTCAGCCAGTTGCAGGGACACTGGTATTGATTTGATCACTCCAAGCTCACCTTCCCGTTTTCTGAACATAGAAAAAGGAATTAGATTTATAGAAGCACTAGAATCACAAAGGGCCTGGTCGAATTTGTTACTCCCCAACGAGCATGGTATGGTGAAGCTTCCTAGGTCCCCACACTTTTGAGGAATTTTATTTTGTAGTATGGCACTACAGTGGGCATTCAGCTTGACCACTATCGTTTCCTCTAATTTCCTCTTGCTGAACTAGATTTTCTTCAAGAACTTTGTATAAGCTGGCATTTGAGTGAGTACCTCTTTCAATGGAATGTTCACATAAAGTTGCTTGAGCATCTCCAAACACCCCCCCCCCCCCAAAACACTGGTCAAGTTTTTCCCGCTTCATTTTTTGAGGGAGTGGTAGGGCTGGCATATGTCTACTTTCTTCAATTTTCTTTTGTACCCCACTACTCTGGCATTTTTTTCTCTTCACTCTGTTGCTCTTTTAGTGTCTTAGTCTGCTTTTTCACCACCTCGGGTCTAGTTTTCACCACTGGGTCAGCCAATATTTTATCACTTCTTAGAGATACAACTTTGATTATTTCCTTTGGGTCCTTTTTAGTGTTAGAGGGTAGAGTCCTAGGAGCCCTCTCAGATAAAATTTTTTTAATCTGTCCCATTTATCTTTCTAAATTTTGAATGGTCGTGCCCTGAGTCTCAAATTTTTTATCTGTTTTGTTGATGAACACCTTCATGAGATCTTCCATACTAGACTGATTTGACTATTGTGGTTGGTACTGTTGCCTTTGCTGGTTCTAAAAACCTAGTGGTCCTTGACACTGGGGTCTAGGATTATTTTTCTACCATGAGTTCAAACTCCCACTAGGTGAAATCCACGAAAAACCTGGATGTCTTTGCCCCATAGCATTATAGTTGTTCCCACCTTGGTAGTTTCCTCTATTATAGTTCCCCACAACATTGACTTCCTCAGTTGAAGCTTGACACTCAAATGTAGGGTGTCTCATTCCACAAAAGTCACATGTTTCTTACAGATCACTCTATACCGTGGCCAATGTAAGCTTTCTTATCTCCTTACACATGGTGTCTAGATGGGCTTGCATGGATGAGTTAGAGTCCACCTGGTGAACCCCAACTAATTTTCTTCTGTCATTACTCTCAGTAGGCTACTGGTTAGCATCCTTAGATAATTCATCAAGGATTAAAACAACCTCATCTGGAGTTTTCTTCATTAGTGGACCTCCACATGCAGTATTCAGAGTTCGTCGCGAGGAAGGTGTCAGTCCATCCCAAAAATTCTGGAGTTGGATCAACAAATCAATAAAATATTGTAAGACAAACAATAAAATATTATCTTATTAGTAATAATGAGGTCGAGTATGAAGCGGTGGTTGCAGGTTTGGAACTTACAAAAGAAATGGGAATCGAACAAATCAAAATTAAAAGCGATTCTAGACTGGTAGACAATCAAATGCAAGGAAATTATATGGCAAGAGATACATGGATATAGCAGTACTAGGAAACGGTGCGGTATTTATTATATCAATTTCGAGAATGGAAAGATATATAGATTTCAAGAGAAGAAAATGTAGAAGCAGACGCATTGGTAAACCTTAGGTTGGTGGCAGACATAACCAACTCTGAAAATGCAATAGTGATCCATTTATTTAATTCAACACTCGACCAAACCAAAAGCAAGGTAAATTTTAATAGTTTAATGTGGGATTGGTAAAATAAATTCATAAATTATTTGCAGCATGGAATATTGCCTAAAGATAAAAAGCAATCTTAACAGATATGAATGCAAGCTGCTCGTTATTGCATAGTAGAAGGAAATTTGTACCAAAATATTTTCAGTGGATCCTTAGCTAAGTGCCTTGGCTCCATACAAACCGAATAAGTAATGTGAGAAATGCATGAAGGACACAGTGGAAATCTTGTAAGTGGTAAATCGTTGGAAAAAATATTGACAAGATATGGATATTATCGGCCACAAATGGAAGAGGAAGCAGAAAATTTTGTGAAAAGGTGCGATAATATGTAGAATAACTTCACTATCAATAGTTACATACAAGTCTATAGAATATAGAAAGGTGAGATGCCCATGACGTGTAAGTGTCGGATGAATCAAATCAATTGCATCAATTAGCAGAGCTACTTCATTCAGTACTCTCACCATGGCCGTTTGTGAAATGGAGGATGGATATCGTAGGTCCATAACCACAAGTACCGGAAAAGGTAAGATTTTTGTTGGTCTTTGATGGGCGCAAAACACAACACAAAATTATTGCTCGCTAGTCTAAGATAATATAGTTTAATTATCGTCTCCACGGAGATTAGATTTAAACAATGTCAAATAATCTTCAGTTGATCACTATCCAGGAAAATTAACACTTGATTTGATGATTATCAACTACCATTAACTACTAAAAATTAAATAATTAACAATTGGTCACAAAAGACAGTAGATGAGCAACGAAGAAATACTAATGAGAGAAATAAGGGCAATTGACTAGATAGATATAAGATAATTGACTCAAGATCCAATTCTTGAGTTAGTTCACTCTATAATACTGTTGATTCTCACGAATTCAACAGATAATTAGATTACACTTCAATTTAATGTTCCTATTTCGATTAAATATTAATTTTAGTAATTAATCCAATTGAAGAACGGTAAACAATTGCAAAAAATAAATGATGGTTATGGTCTAAAGGGTAACTTCTCACAAATATTTCCCTATTATCTAGTTCGATTAACAATTCAAGAGACTCTTTCGATTACCTACTTGAACCACGAATTTAAACTAGAGCATAAGATGTAAAGAAATTCAATATCAAGCACCTCTTTCGTTAAGAAAAATAAGAAATAGCTCCACAATACGAATTAAAACTCTCAATTAATTCCAACAATTATCAGGAATCAAATCCCTAATCAAGTTATCAAAACACCATATATGTCAACACCCTAATAGAAATTACTCCATAGCAATGAAAAAAGTCATCTCAATAAGGTTTAAAAACATAGAAAACATCAATGCTAATGATTTGATACAAACTCTCGTATTGCACCGATTGTTGGTTAATATCTTGATGAATTCTTGTGTCTTCTTGCCTTGGTTGCTTCTCAAATCCTTCTTAGGTCAAAAGTCCCCAAAAATATATTTTTGGCATATTTATACCCTGTAGGAATGGGGCCCAGACAAAACTAACCTTTCCAAGTTGAAACAGGAAAAACTCTAAGAATATTGCACTGGAGCGTTGTGCCTAGCGTCGTGCTCTGTGTTGTGCATGTGGGGATTTTCAGAGGGCATGCAAAATGCCTGTCAAACCCAATTTACACTGTCACAATACTGTAATTTTTATTCCAGAGTGAATCGTTTCATCCATTTTTTGACATCTAGACTTGGTCCTCGAACTCCAAACACAATCTCGACTTAATTTCTTGGGCTTTTACTCACTTCAAAGCTCCAAATTAACATTTTAACTCGGAATCACTTTTTGCAAGGTATAAAATACATAATAAGTATAATTTACTATTATTTAAGCTCAAACACACGTAAAATGCAGTAATTTGAGTGCAAACTACGGCTAAAATATAGGTTTCTAGTCTACCATCAGACTTAACTGACTATTTTTCTAAGTGGATAGCAGGATGTGCCTTCATACAGGTACGAGAAAAGGAAGTCATCTAATTCATTTGGAGAAATATAATTTGTCAATTTGGAGTTTCGAAAGAAATCACATGTGATAATGGACCACAATTAGTAGGAGAAAAGACAACTTAATTTCTTAAAAGTTAGAAATCATGAGAATTACTTCATCACCATATCTTCTCGTTGCTAATGGGCAAGCAGAATCGACGAACAAAATAATTTTCAACAACATGAAGAAGCATTTAGAAGCAACAAAGGGTAAGTGGTATGAGGTGTTACAAGGGGTGTTGTGGGACTAAGAACAATATCCAAGAAAAGTACGGGAGAAACTCTTATCTCACTTGTTTATAGTACCGAAGCTCTGATCCCAATAATTATAGGGGAACCAAGTCTAAGATATAAACATGCAGATGAACCATCAAATGACAAAGCACTTCGTACAGATTTAGATCTAATAGAGGAATGAGGGATTTTCTCTGATACGGATGGAATCTCAAAAGCAAAGGATAGAATGATATTATAATAGAAAGACAACTCTACAAATGTTTTAAAGTTGGTGTAACGACCTAGCTGGTTATTTTGAGCATTTGCATTTCGTTCAACTATTTAAAATCTTGAGTAGCTTCATACGATGTATTATGATTTGTGTGTATCGTCGGTTTTGGTTTTCGAGTGATTCGAGATAAGTTTGAAAGAATGAATTTCATGTTTGAGGCTTAAAGTTGGGAGAGTTGACCAAGTTTCACTTTTGTGTATTTGACCCCGGATCGAAGTTTTGATGATTCTGTTATGCCCGAATGGTGATTCTGTACTTGGGCATGTGCTCGAATTTTCATTTGGATGTTTTTAGAAGTTTTCAGCACTATTTGGCGAAAGTTGGCAATTTAAAGGTTTGGAATGTTCATAAATTTTATTAGGAGTTGACTTTGATGATCTCGGGTTCGAATTGCAGTTCCAGGAATCGGAATAGCTTTGTTATGTCATTTGGAACTTGTGTGCAAAATTATAAGGTCATTCCGGGTTGATCTAATATGGTTCGGCATGAGTTTTGGAAGTTAAAAGTTAAAAAGCTTATTAAGTTTGATTTGAGGTATGATTCGGAGTTTTAATGTTGTTATGCATGATTTGAGGCCTCGAGTAAGTCTGTGTTATGTTATGGAACTTGTTGGCACATTCGAACGGGGTCGCGAGGGATTCAGATGAGTTTTAGATGAGGTTTGGATTGTTTTGGATCATTTTGGCTATGCTGGTTTGGCAGGGGTTCTAGCGTGACCACACCTGCAGAGCTATGGGCGCAGGTGCGGAGCCGCAAAAGAGGCAATGGATTTTGCAGAAGCGAAAAATGGAGCTGGAGTAGGAGTCCGTAGATGTGGAGGACTCAACGCATTTGTGATCGCGCAAATGCGGGCTTCTGAGCGCAGGAGCGAGATGTTTTTCCGCAGGTGCGAGGGCGGATTTTTCAGCTATTCCCGCAAAAGCGGATATCATGTCTCAGAAGCTACGCCGTAGAAGCATCCTTTTGTTCTCATATGCGAAAGAGCTATGCAAAAGTTATAAATCAAGGTTTTTGTTCATTTTAAAACATTTTGAGTTGGGGAGCTCGAATTTGGGCGATTTTGGAGGCGATTTTTATCACATGGATTGGCTAAAATGTTTTATACTCGGTATTGATTTTATTCCGTGATTCCATCTTCGTTTTGGCATTTGATTGATGATTTCAAAAGAACAATTTGGGAGGTTTTGTCTAAACTTTCATAAAGTGAATTTTTGAGTTTTGAACATTGATTCAGAGTCGTTTTTGAGTGAAATTAGTATGGTTGGATATATAATTGAATAGGTTGTTGGATATTATAAGTTTTGTCTGGTTCCAAGGTGTGGGCCCAGGTTTGACTTTTTGGTTGACTTTGAGATTTTAATTAAAGAATCTACCTTTATCGATTGGGCTTGTTTTCTTTGGTATTATTTGATGTTCTTGAGTTGCTTTTGGCTAGTTTTAAGCCATTCGGAGGTTGGTATGCGCTGAATGACATTTCTAGAATATGGGTTGGCTTTCTTGGTATTGGATTTGTCTTGTTCGAGGTAAGTAACATCTAAACTCGGTATTGGATTTGGTTTTGAGCCATTTGGATTGTGGAAAGGAATTTTGGAAAAAAATTACAATTTTCAAACTTACTCATATTTTCGACGATTTCGGTAAAGGATTTGGGTTTTTACTAATATACTTGAAAACCGAAACTATTTTTCAGGAAACTATGAAAAAATTAATCATTTATCTGTGAGATACTTCTTTTATTACTTGTTTTACGTTGTTATGAACTATTGTTGGCTATTGGTGTTGGATCCAACCTTTGTTTCAGCTCGTCACTACTTTCAATCTAAGGTTAGGTTTGTTACTTATTGAGTACATAGGGTCGATTGTACACATACTACACTTATGCCCCTTGCGTGCAAATATTGGCTACTGATATTACTATAATCGACGGGAGCTAGAATTGAATACGTACCTACATTCCGGTTGTAGCTGCTTCTTGTTCATGGAAGCCTTAGAATATAAAAATATGTTTATGTACTTTTCGAACAGATAATGTATTTATTTCATACCAGCTTTGTAAATTCTAATCGTAGAAGCTCATGATTTGTACTACCAGTCCTTGGAAAATTTATAAGATTCAGATAATTTCTTTTATTTATTTGTTTATACATTTTTATTGGAATTGGATAGTTGTTAATTGGCTTACCTAGCGGGTTGGGTTAGGTGCCATCACGACTAGTTTGATTTTGGGTCGTGACAGATGTATTGAGGTGACGCACATGCTAGGTGACGAGCGTGTGGGCATGCTCCGGGAAATCATGATTTTAGTTGACTATTAGACTATGACTAGACTTGTTTTGTTGTTATATCTTGTTACCTCCATGTTCTCCCTACTTGTTTGATTATATGAGTTGTGAATCATGTTAGAAATTATGTTTAGGCTGTATGCTTATTCTGTTAGGACCCACTGAGGTCATCTCTGCTGTTGAGTTATCTACTTGAATTGCAATTATACACTCAGTAATATTCATTCATTTGCATATCATATCCCAGTCTCTGTTGTCATTTGTTGTTACATCATGTTATAATTGTTTGGGCTGATTGGCATGAGATTTGTGAGCTCAAGAGACTGGAGAGATTGATGACTGAGTTGAGGCCTGAGAGCCGGATTGTGAGTGATATTGATGGGATCGGGCTGCACGTCCGCAGCAAGCCATATTGGCTTTATATTATTATTATTATTATTATTATTATTATTATTATTATTATTATTATTATTATTATATGGATCGGGTTGCACGTCCGCAATAGGTTTTATTGATTCATGATGGGATCGGGCTGCATGCCGCAGTAGGCCATGTTGGCTTTATATTAGAACTTGGGCAGGATCTATCCTTCCGGAGTCTAACATACCAGTAGTGAGTGCAAGTACCGAGTGCCGAGTGATTGAGTGTACCGAGTGATTGAGGGTGAGACAGTGAGATTGAATACTTTGAGAGTGTGAGTCCATGTATTTATCACTGTGATGCATTACATTTGACATACATACTTGGCGTGTAGGCATAGAGGTGCATTTCCTCAAGCTAAATGATATTGTGACATTCATGACTTCATATGCACATTGACATGTAGGCATAGAGATATACTTTCTTCATGCTATCTGATAATGAAATATCTTATCTGTTGTTGAAAGTTTTTGAGAAAATCACAGTTTTTCTGATAAACTTATTTTTTTAAATTTCAGTGAAAGAGTTGGGTTTTACTGTTATACCTGAAAAGCATGCCTATTTTTCATAACAGTGAACGAGCTGAGCATCATATCATTGAGTTACTACTTGTATTTCTTTTATTATATTATTACGAGTTGTTCTTGGCTATTGATTTTGGTATCTAACCGCTTGTCCAAGCTCGTCACTGCTTTCAGCATAATGTTAGGTTTATTACTTATTGATTACATGGGGTTGGTTGTAATCATACTACATTTCTGCACCTTGCATGCAGATTTTGGAGCTGATGTTGCTGCATGTGGTAGGTGTTGGCATTAAAGATGTACCTGCGTTCCGATTATAGCTGCATCTTGTTCTTGGTATCTTTAGATTTATAAATCTGTTTATGTATATTTCGAAGATATGATGTATTTATTTCATAATAGCTTTGTAAACTCTAAATCTTAGAAGCTCATGATTTGTACTACCAGTCCTTGGGAAGTTGTACAGAAATTCAGTTATTTCATCATTGTTTTCTCAGTAAATCTCATTTGAATTAGATTATTGTTAATTGGCTTACCTAGCAGGTTGGGTTAGGTGTCATCACGACTAGATGGATTTTGGGTCGTGACAGTTGGAGACCTCGTCCTTAAAAAGGTGTTCTAGTCCATACAGGAGGTGAATTCAGCAAAATTAGACCCCGAGTTAGGAAGGTCCATATCGAGTTTGAGCCATTACTGAAAAAGGAGCGTACGAGTTAGAGACCGTGGATAGGAAATTGTTATATTCCAGTTGGAATGCAATGCATTGAAAGAAGTACTACTTTTGAAAAAATACCCACGATTTGATATCTCTTAATTCATTATTTATTTATTCATATAAATTTTACTAACATTTTTAGTTGGTAGACACAAATCTAACCCAAATCAAACTAATGACATTATTAGACCCAAAAAAAATGCGCAAAATATTTTATTATTCTCGATCAAGTTTATAAATTTTTTTATGGAAAGGATTAAGCATAGTCTTCATCTAAAAAGCCTCGAGTTTCGTACATATTTTCTTTTTAGGAAAAGGACCGACGAGATAAACTGACAAATAAAGATCTAGTGTTCAAGTTTTTATATTTCAAACTCAAATATTGGGGGACTATATAAGTGTGCATTTTGAGGAGAATTTCAAGACCTTGAAGAAACTTGAAGAAGAACCGCAAGGAGGAGTGAAGAATCGAAGAAGAAAACTTTAGAAAATTTCATAAATTTCTAATATAAGTTGAGACTACAAAAATAGTGGCCGGATAAAATATTCCCAAGGTCTACTTGTCAAGTGAAAATCAATCTTGCTGTAAGAAAGCAATTGTTATGATGATGTATTTGATTATTAATTTTGAAATTTCAAATAAAATTTCCCTAGTTATTTCATATTTTTACACCAACATAAAGATGAAACGTCATTTATATTAGTATCCATTGCATGAAAGGGACCTCTTGTATGATTAAGCCTGTATATATTTAGATACGGTAATATTAAAAGCATTTAATCAATTGAAGTAATGCAGTAAAAGACTCGAAAAATTAAGCGTGCAAAAACTAAGCGTACATAAAACATATGAAAAGTTGATAAAAAGAAAAGGTCTTCAAAAACAAACAAAAATTTCAGCTATAATAAAAACTAAGGCTCAAAAGGAGCATTTTGAGGAGTAAGATTGCCAGCTGAAAAAAGAATCAACTTGTGTGTGTGTGTGGGGGGGGGGGGGGAAGGGACTTGAAGTTGAAGGCTTAAAATTTTCCTCTACATCTTCTTTGCTTACATCACCCCTAGAACTTTTATCTTTTGGGGTGGAAAAGCTTTGGCTTTGCTGAATTGTCTCACTGACCTCTTTCGCTTTAGCTAGTTCAACTTCTAGATCAAAATATGTTTGGCTGGCTTCAGTTAAAGTTTGGAAACGAGTGCGGAGATAAGCTCTGTGAGTTTGTACCATACTTGAATTTTTTATCACTTTTAATACTTAAATAATCTTTAAGTTTAATCTTGATATATTAACTTTCGTTTCACCTCTTTATAAGTTTTACTTAAAAAAATTAGAAATCATAAAATTAAAATTTAATAGAAAAGATTCACATTATTGTATAAGTTTTATCGTTTTTTCATTTACAAAAAAAAAAGTTCATAAAACTATATTTTCTATTAAATCTAGTAAGCTAGTAACTTTGGTAATTTTTTATTTCTCTTTAGTAGTTTTTATATTTTGTTGGTCTAGAAATAGTTAGTTAGTAGTATTTTTATTTGTGATCCTTTAACATAAAGCAAAATAAATAAATAAAAGACTAATAAAAGTTGACACCTTGCATAACTAACTTTATTTCTTATTATCATTTTGGCAGAATAGCCTAATAGACACCTCTATTTGTTCCGTTTGTCATTTCGGTCTCGATATTTTTTAAGGTTTCATCCAGATACTCATAGTCGTTAAAACACATTACTTTAAACCCCTCTGACTGTTGAGAGAGCATATGTGGCAACTTGATGGTCGAGTTGGACAAAATATGTGAATTTCACGCTTGTGAGGAGCGTAATCATAAAAGTTAGACGAAAAATAATTAAAATAAAAAGAAAAACAACAACAATAACATACCCAGTATTATTCCACACCGTGAGGTATGAGGAGGATAGTATGTACGCAGACCTTTTTTTTCTTTATAAAAGTAAAGATAAAAATATAAAATAATAAAAAAGAAAATATGCCTCCTTCCCCACGCCTCCCCCATTTCTTTTTCTCTTATGTAGTTCCCGTTAAAAGTAGTTGTTAAATTAGTGTGTTTTAACAATTACGAATGTTTGATGAAATTTTGTGGAATATAGAGATCGGGATGACAAATCGACAAATAGAAATATTTATTAGGCTATTCTGCCTATCATTTTCTTCACACATAATCAGCCGTGCACTTTCACGCAATTTACCTCACAGAAGTGCATATAAATGCACAGCAAATTGATAGGAATATAATTTTCCTATATTCTTGGAAGCCATCACATGGAGCAATATACCGTAGAGGATGTTTGGCTAAGCTTATAAGCTGGTCAAACTGGCTTATAAGCACTTTTTGACTTATCTATACGTTTGGTAAAATTAAAAGTGCTAATAAGTTAAGTACTTATAAGCCAAAAATAAGCCAAAAGTCATAAGTTGGTCTCTCCCAACTTATCGAATTTCAGCTTATAAGCACTTTAGGTTTGACCAAAATATTTACTATTATATCCTTAAAATACTTCTTTTTAAAACAAAACTCTTCGTATACCCAATTCTTTAGGTGCTTATTATTAATTTCAGCACTTTTATCCAAACACATAACTGCTTATTTATTAAATCAGCTTCACCACTTAAAAGTATTTTTCAACACCTAATGCTTATCAGCTACTTTAAATCAGTTAAACCAAACGGGATCATATTCTACCTCCCGCAAAAACATCTACACCAGTCACACCTTTCTTTTGTACTCATTAATTCTTATCCAACAAAATTCCTTCACTAGAAACGACCTTTTTCGACTGATCCCAAGTCTCCTTCTCACACAGGACATCTGAGAGGCATAAACAAGGACAAAAATAGAGAAACCCTATAGAATTGAGCAAAATTCGATCTCCCTCTTCACGTTTTCTTCGTCAAAAACCCACGCCATAGCAATTCAGAGGGGACCCAAGATTTGAAGATCGTGGGTACACTTTTGCATTCAACCAAAATCTCCTTTATATATAGTGTGCCGCTACTAATGTAACAGTATTTTTATAGATATATATATGGATACATGACATGTTTCCGAACTTTTCAGAGTGTTGGTGACTCCTCTCAATGCAACATAAGTCCGCCTCTGTATAGCTCACCAGTCCTTGACAACCGGATGCAGCCCTGAAACCTCCTTGTTTCCACTCCAAAACTCCAGCAAATAACCTCCAAAACTCCGCCTGAAAAACCAGCCATATTCCAGTCCCAACGCAGCAAAAAGCAGGCAAAAAACGCAGCTGAAAACAGCCGCAAATCAGTTGCCGAACCAGCTGAAAAACAGTCCCCGAACAGCCCCAAAAACCACCCCAAACCGCCACCATTTTCAGCTCCAAACTCCAGCCAAAGCACCCCCAAAACAGTCCCCAAACACACCCAAAAAACCAGCTAGAGAAACACCATTAAAGCACCCCCCCCAAAGACAACCCAAAAGCGCAGCAAAACAGCTTTCAAAATAAGCCAAAACGACCCTCATGTCAACTCCCAAAACGCCACCACAGGTTCCAGTCGACTCGACGAGCTGTCCTTTGCAGCTTCGAGAGGTTCTATTCGAGTTTGTCCAGCGCGGTCGTGGTCGTTTCTTGAGGTTAGCTGCCAATTCATTACGGGGCTGGAGTTTTCCTTTAAATAAATAAAAAGCTTCCATCTTTAAGGTGCAATCCCTTTCTTTCTTTACTATTTCTTTTATTTGGTTAATTTCATGCTTTTAAATATATGAACCTGCTCTTATTTTGTTGATTTAAGTGTTTCGAGCAAATTGATGACTTTGAATGTTTGATGCCTCAATTAGTTGTTGTTTCTTTGCTTAATATTGTCTCACTTTTTCTCTTGATAAAGAATTTTCACATGAGGTCACGGTAATTATTATGCATATGCTTGTACATTAAGTCGATCGAAGCGTCTTCTTTGAAATTGGGCTAGATATCCGTTGTTGGATTTTCTGTATTTCATTGCTATGATATGCTTGTACATTAAATGTTAATTCGGAAATATTTTTGGGGCTGTCAAGTTGATGTTAGGAAAAAGAATTTGGGATGTAGAGTTGATTTTGATTAAGAGGGAATGAGCTATTATGATCAATTGGACCATCGTTTGTTGAAGAATTGAGCCTTAATGAATCTTGTAAGAGTTGACCCTTTTAAGTACGTATGGGTTTAGATAGAAGCTGATCCAAATGTCAATAGGGCTACGACCTAGCCCATCTTTTCACAACTAATTTACTACATTTCCCCCACAACTTCATATCTATAACTCAAAACTCTTACAACAATCTCAAGATAATTTTGGAAAAACAACTCACAATCGCTAGCATGTTTTTAGGCACGATTAATAAATTAATTATTATAGTTATGAATACGATTCTCGTGAGATAATTGTGATATGTAATCCTAAAATTCAAATGCGAATTTACGTGGCTTGATCCAATAACTTCAAATAATAATAAAAGTGTTGTGAAATCACGGGTACGTACGCGTGGCGTGATTTTTCGATACGTACAAATAACAAGTGCACATCAACGTGACTTGTTTAAGATAAATTCAATAACTATCTAAATTATGTAATTAAAGGCGATATCAATGCGGTAATGCATAAAAGGTTTTAAAAATGTAATAATCTGGATAAATTAAGCCAAGTGTAATTTGTAAAAGCGACCGTGCTAAATAATGAAAGTCGGGAGTGTCTTACACCTTCTCCCAAGTTAACAGAATTTATTATCCAGTCTTCTGTGTTTTCGTGAACTATAAACACAGTTAAAACTTTCTTGAATTAGGATTTAAAATAAATCTGTGACTTGGAACACTGTGATTAATAATTCCAAGTGGCGACTCTTTTAAAATTAAATAAAACATAAATTTCTTTTCAAACAATGTTGTCCCACCTCCTTTTTGCGCGCCCGGCCCCGAGGGGTTAAATGCGCGAGGGGAGTTTTTCCAATTTAAGTGACAATATTCGAAATGAGATTATTTATTTAATTCAGAGTCGCCACTTGGGAAGGGTTTGGTTTTTGGTGTCCCAAGTCACCGGTTTATCTTGAATCCCAAATCGAGGAAATTTTCGACTTTTCCAAATGAAGTCTGCGAACCAGAAATTCTAAGTAAGGAATTCTGTTGACCCGAGGAAAGGTGTTAGGCACCCTCGAATCCCGTGGTTCTAGCACGGTCGCTTAAATTGTTATAATGGCTAAATATCTGATTTATATACATGTTGTGACTTATGTGCTTTTATTAAGTTTAAACCGCTTTTATTATTATCATTTATTTTTATAGAATTGCAACGTCGTGAAAATGCATTTCGAACCACGTCACAATCAATGCACCCGTAGTTGTTAACACATTTCGACTCCGTTGAGATTTGAATTTGGGTCACATAAATGCGCACCCGAATTTAAGAATGTAATTTAATTAAGCTGCGCCTAAAGAGTCTGACGCGTTATTATTTTCTGAGAAGGCCATGAGATTCACTGAACAGCCTAGCCCGAATTCTAAATATTATGATTAGTTGTTGAAGGCCCCGCAATTTGCATTTTTTCCTTTATTTGGCGAGGCTCGTCTCATTATTTTTAAAAAAGGATAAAACCTACAATGACTACATTTCTTATTGTCTTTGTTTCCAGAATAGAAGAAGGAAAGATGTATGCTAATTGAAATATATGTTTTGACCAAAAACGGATTACTATCAATTTCTAATCACTTACAAAATGAAAAGACGCCATACCTTATGAAATATTTTTGGTTGAACAAAGAAGCTATATGGAGGTGGATGGAATGCAATACTTAATCCGAACATTTTCTCGAATCGAGCTTAACTAGACTTATTTAAGCTGGGTTAAGGAAATTGAATGCTAGGCATTGTTACTAATGGGGATTCGAACATGTACCTATATGTTGCCTAACGGTCCTGATAAATGGAAAGAAAATAACACAGAACATTATTGTGTAGGTGGAAATATTCTATCCTATACATGTCATTAGTTGACAGGAATCCAGTCGAAAGTTCTATGCCAATTATCCACACCGTCTATATATTATACCATTACATCTTATACCTAGCAAACAACTAGAAACTAAGATGCAAAAAAGCTAAACTTGATTAAGTATTGTCTGACTAATCTTTCACTACTGAATCACACTAATCAATTTATACAACAGAAATCAGTATATCACAAGCAGTACAAAACAGACATCTGAATTTTCTTCAAGAACTCCTTTCATTTCATGCTTTTGAACTGTTACAGTTAACACCAAAGTTGGATTTGAAATGTGTACCTGGAAAACACTGAATACTGAAATGCAAAGAAGAAGTGAAGCAGAAAGGTCAGCAGCAGCAGGAAACCAAATGGCAGCAGCAACAGCAGGTAACCAGATAGAAAGCAAAACCCCAGTGCAAGATGCAGCTGGAACCAATGAAAGATGACAGAGTGTGGCAAGTTCCCAGTAATATGAATCAGAATTTAGGCAAAACAGATCTGGGGATGCACTGATGCTACACACAACTAAAAATCTCAAATAGAACTCAAAAGAAATCGATATGGGACAAGGAAATCCGGCCAGATGAGAATCAAGACAAAGAGGAAAGATGCAGTTCCTCTTTCCTGTGTTATCCTCCCTCTATCTATTTCTGTCTGTGTGTATATATCTGTATGTATTTCCACTCCCTCTTTCAAAAATTCCTCACAATGTGTGTCTTTTCTCTTCTCAAATCTTCAGGGTTCTCTAGCCTCTAATCCTCTAGGTCTCTGTATTTTTCTCAGATGTGCTCCTCTTCTCCCTCTGTGTGTTTTTTTTACAGCTCTCAAGGTCCAGTCCCCTTTATCAGCCTTCATATTACTCCTTTTAACAGCCTGTTTCAAATATCACAGTACCCCTCCCATGTGCCCTTTTTCATTTTCAGATTCCAATTAGTTATTTAAGTATATAACCTCCATCAACATTCCCTGGCAGACTTAACTTTTAAAAGGTTTAATACTTTTTAAACTTAAAGCAAGGTATGGGCAGTAGAATATATCTGACAGCATATGCTGTCAAATTGTTTAAAATTTAACAAAGACCTTTATGCAGGCCACAGGCTGTGCACAAAGCACATGAGGTGCACCAATGCACATGCTGTGCACGAGTGCACATGCCTTCCAATTCAGAATTTAAACCAAACATCCCTTTTACATTACTGATCAATTCAACAGCTATAAGTAAACAAAAACTGGTTCTTAATTGACTCAACACATGCTTAGCAGAAGTAAGTCGATTTGTTATTGCTCGGATAGCTAAAACTAATTGACGGCACATGTCGACTCGACTATATTAGCATTAACATACACAATCGTAGCCAAAAATCAGACATTTAAAAGTATGGGACACATGACTCGACTTATACTGATTAAACAGAATTATACTTCGAGGAATCAGTTAATCAGTACAAATTTGGAATACAAACAATACACATGCCTTATCAGAATAGGAGGGGTTCAAACAAACACAGTGGTTCAGGCAAAGTGGACAAACAGAAGTTGGTAAAAATTCAAAGACACAAAATGAAACAAAACATGAACAGACATTTAATCACTCACATGGATCAAACAGAAATAAAGAAAGAAAGCAAGACTCACCTCAAATCTTGAAAAATCAAAAACCTTGACTCGGATTTGGACAGACCTTTCTTAAGGCTGAATGGACTTTAATCGAAGTGTTTCTCAGATGAGAAACACTTTGATTAAAGTCCATTAGACCTTAATCTCTTCGGTTGAACCGGTATGAACCAGTGACGAAGAACTACAAAATTTCCAAAACTCAGATCCGGGATTCATGCCTCCCTGGTCAGATTCGGACCAAACCAAGTATGGTTTGGTCACGAGGGGGTCTGGGGAGTGTCTGGTGTGAAGCTGGGGTTAAACTGTGTAGATCGAGTTTTGACTCGAATCTTCAAATGAAGATTCGAGAAGGTGAGGAGGGATTCGAACTACATGGTTAGCAGATCCATGTTCAGGATGGCAAGGGGGTTCTAGGGTGTTAAGGGGAAGGTCACCGGCGTCCATGCCGCCGGCTTTCATGGAGAAAGTATACAGGGGCGGCTAGGGTTTAGGGGCCTGGTCTGTGGAGACGAAGGCTGGGGTGTTGGATAGGGGGCAGGGTAAGGTTATGAACTTATATAGTTAGTGGGTGGACGGATCTCGACCGTTAGATCAATTTAGATCTACGGTCTGGATCTGATGGTTAAGTGGAACGGTGTCGTTTCAAGTGTTGAGGGTTTGGGTTCGGTCCGGGCGTAAACGGGTCGGGTTCCTCAGTGGGTTGTGGGGAAGTGATCTTGGCCGTTGATCAATCTGAGATCAACGACCCAGATCACACTGGACTAAAACGTCGTCGTTTGGACGTCCTGGGTATCAGGTGGTGTTGGACCGGGCATACCTGGGTTTTGGGCTGTTTGTTTGGGCCAATTTTAACAAATTGGCCCAAGTCCGGAAGGGAAGGGACCTTTTCTTATTTTTTTTTCTTTTCTTTTATTATAAAAATACAAAAATAAGTAAAATCAAATTAAAAATAAACACCTAGTACAATTATTTGCACACACATTAAAATAATTCAAAACGGGTAAAATTAAGCAAAACAAAATCACGGACAAAGATGCTTGTTTATGCTTTTCTATTTAAACCGTGTTACGGTTCAGATTATGCATGACACGTACACACATTTTTTTTTTGAATTTTGTTTTAATAAAGTAAATAAATAAAAACGGGCCAAAGTCACAAATAAATCAACAAAGTGCCGCACAGAAATCCAAAAATTGTACAGCAGGACCAATTTTATTCTTTTGGAGCGACTGTCGCGCAAAAACAAAAATCACGTGCTCACAGCTTTTTAACAAATTGGCCCAAGTCCGGAAGGGAAGGGACCTTTTCTTATTTATTTTTTTTCTTTTCTTCTATTATAAAAATACAAAAATAAGTAAAATCAAATTAAAAATAAACACCTAGTACAATTATTTGCACACACATTAAAATAATTCAAAACGGGTAAAATTAAACAAAACAAAATCACGGACAAAGATGCTTGTTTATGCTTTTCTATTTAAACCGTGTTACGGTTCAGATTATGCATGACACGTACACACATTTTTTTTGAATTTTGTTTTAATAAAGTAAATAAATAAAAACGGGCCAAAGTCACAAATAAATCAACAAAGTGCCGCACAGAAATCCAAAAATTGTACAGCAGGACCAATTTTATTCTTTTGGAGCGACTGTCGCGCAAAAACAAAAATCACGTGCTCACAGTTGCCCCTCTTTATTCGGAAACACGAAGAGTTTTCGTGCAAAGATAAAGTGAGCGTATATGAGAGATTTTTGCCTATGGACCACTCCGTATGAAGCATGTTTTTTTTTTGAAAGATCTGACCGAATCTTGCTTCAAAGATTTCCTACATATCCTGGGCTAAACAGGAATCAGGTCAATGTAGTTCGAGAAGTTTTGGTAGCTGGGACTACCATGGGACTGCAATGCTTGCTGCTACTGCTGCTGCTGTTGTCACTGCTACATCACTGACCGCCTTATTACAACCAAACGAAAATTGGAAACTGAACTAACTACTTATATGCATGTCAACTGCTAGTTACAAGATTCCTATCTATGATTCTTTTACGACTTGATCTTGGGTCTTAGCTGATTCTGCTTGTAGACTCCGATCTGAATCTTGATGCTTGCGAGTTGCGACGACTTGTTTAACCTCTGGGATACTGAGTGAGACGCGATTGGCAGGGTTTAGGACCTTAGTCAAATGTTGGAGTCGATCTGCTCTCCATTCACTCTGATATCTCGGGATGTCTTCTTTTGTCTTTTTCTTCTTTGATTCTGAGTTGAGACTCATCTCGTGGGTCATTTAGATCCGTGTGGCTCGAGGTTAGACCTGCGGGAGAAAACAAATGGACGAAATTTTCTGCCCCAGTTTCACTAGGAAAATTTCGTTAATTATTCACCAGGAAGTTCATAAAATTGATGAAAGAGGATATGCATGCTCAGTTCAGGGTTGGAGCCCTAATACCGACTAGATGGGGAAAGGTTCAGTTTAGGGTTTAAAACCCTAATGCCGAACAAAGGAAGAATTCAGTTTAGGGTTTAAAACCCTAATGCTGATTAAAGGAAAAGTTCAGTTTAGGGTTTAAAACCCTAATGCTGATTGCATGGAAAAGCTCAGTTTAGGGTTTAAAACCCTAATGCTGGCTGGAAGGAAAAAGTTCAGTTTAGGGTTAAAACCCCTAATGTTGACTAAAAGGAAAAAGTTCAGTTTAGGGTTTAAAACCCTAATGCTGACTAAAAGGAAAATTCAGTTTAGGGTTTAAAACCCTAATGCTGATTGCATGAAAAAGCTCAGTTTAGAGTTTAAAACTCTAATGCTGGCTGAAAGGAAAAAGTTCAGTTTAGGGTTTAAAACCCTAATGCTGACTAAAAGGAAAATTCAGTTTAGGGTTTAAAACCCTAATGCTGATTGCATGGAAAAGCTCAGTTTAGAGTTTAAAACTCTAATGCTGGCTGGAAGGAAAAAGTTCAGTTTAGGGTTTAAAACCCTAATGCTGACTAAAAGGAAAAAGTTCAGTTTAGGGTTTAAAACCCTAATGCTGATTGCATGGAAAAGCTCAGTTTAGAGTTTAAAACTCTAATGCTGGCTGGAAGGAAAAAGTTCAGTTTAGGGTTAAAAACCCTAATGCTGACTAAAAGGAAAAAGTTCAGTTTAGGGTTTAAAACCCTAATGCTGACTAAAAGGAAAATTCAGTTTAGGGTTTAAAACCCTAATGCTGATTGCATGGAAAAGCTCAGTTTAGAGTTTAAAACTCTAATGCTGGCTAGAAGGAAAAAGTTCAGTTTAGGGTTTAAAACCCTAATGCTGACTAAAAGGAAAATTCAGTTTAGGGTTTAAAACCCTAATGCTGATTGCATGGAAAAGCTCAGTTTAGAGTTTAAAACTCTAATGCTGGCTGGAAGGAAAAAGTTCAGTTTAGGGTTTAAAACCCTAATGCTGACTAAAAGGAAAATTCAGTTTAGGGTTTAAAACCCTAATGCTGATTGCACGAAAAAGCTCAGTTTAGAGTTTAAAACTCTAATGCTGGCTGGAAGGAAAAAGTTCAGTTTAGGGTTTAAAACCCTAATGCTGACTAAAAGGAAAATTCAGTTTAGGGTTTAAAACCCTAAATGCTGATTGCATGAAAAAGCTCAGTTTAGAGTTTAAAACTCTAATGCTGGCTGAAAGGAAAAAGTTCAGTTTAGGGTTTAAAACCCTAATGCTGACTAAAAGGAAAATTCAGTTTAGGGTTTAAAACCCTAATGCTGATTGCATGGAAAAGCTCAGTTTAGAGTTTAAAACTCTAATGCTGGCTAGAAGGAAAAAGTTCAGTTTAGGGTTTAAAACCCTAATGCTGACTAAAAGGAAAATTCAGTTTAGGGTTTAAAACCCTAATGTTGATTGCACGAAAAAGCTCAGTTTAGAGTTTAAAACTCTAATGCTGGCTGGAAGGAAAAAGTTCAGTTTAGGGTTTAAAACCCTAATGCTGACTAAAAGGAAAATTCAGTTTAGGGTTTAAAACCCTAATGCTGATTGCATGAAAAAGCTCAGTTTAGAGTTTAAAACTCTAATTTTGGCTGAAAGGAAAAAGTTCAGTTTAGGGTTTAAAACCCTAATGCTGACTAAAAAGGAAAATTCAGTTTAGGGTTTAAAACCCTAATGCTGATTGCATGGAAAAGCTCAGTTTAGAGTTTAAAACTCTAATGCTGGCTGGAAGGAAAAAGTTCAGTTTAGGGTTTAAAACCCTAATGCTGACTAAAAGGAAAAAGTTCAGTTTAGGGTTTAAAACCCTAATGCTGATTGCATGGAAAAGCTCAGTTTAGAGTTTAAAACTCTAATGCTGGCTGGAAGGAAAAAGTTCAGTTTAGGGTTTAAAACCCTAATGCTGACTAAAAAGGAAAGTTCAGTTTAGGGTTTAAAACCCTAATGCTGACTAAAAGGAAAATTCAGTTTAGGGTTTAAAATCCTAATGCTGACTGGCTGGGGATAAAGCTCGAGAATACTACACGATCTATTTTTGAGTTTTCTTGTTTGAATAGAAGATAAAAGGGAGTTTCGTGGAAGCTTACCTTTCGAGTGAATTCATCACTGTCGAAGTACTTCCTGTATCCGTGTACCTTCTTCTTTGGGCGACACCTGCTTCTTGCACGGTTGTCTCGGATTAGACCTGTTTCAACCTTTCAAACAAAGAATCATTTGTTAGTTCGGAAATGACGGTCGGTTTGGTGACCCTGATCGTTCCCAGCTGCTTTCTTGCGTCTTTATTTCTGTTGTGAAATCCCGCCATTGATTTGATTCGAATGGCGAAACCTTTCTAGACTGTTCAGGCTTGTATTTCCAGATTCTGCGATGATTTGCCTCGTAAGGCCTCTTTTCTTTTTATCCCGTTTTGATTGAAGGTTCTCAACGGGGATTTTATTGGAGGTGTTCTGTGGGAGTTTGTACAAGAGGAAGCTCTGTGGGGGGAATATTTACAAAAGGACTCGCTGGGGATGTGCTGAGGAAAATCCAACGGGGTTTTTTTTTTTTTTTGAATATTGGGGGGGCTCTGCGGGAGATTGTTCAAAAGGAGAGAATCTGTGGGGGATTTGTACAGAGGGAGACTCTGTAGGGATTTGTCCGAAGGCGGACTTGCCGGGGAAGATTTCAAGATTTCTCTCTTTCCTCCTTACTCTGAAACGCCATCAAACGTCATGATTCATCATGCTTGGGCAATCATACCAACGAGATGAGGCGCTTTCCTTCATGAGACGGGATTCCGTGCAAACAAACCATGCCACCTGTCCTTTCCGTTGTGTCCTGAACTCGGGGTTAAAATGCAAAAGGGATTCGAAAAGAAACAAAGACAGGGGAAAACAAATCAGAAAAGGAATACCCTTTTCGGGACGAGAAAGACTTATCTGAGGAAGATAACGCTGGCTTTAAATGACATGACATGCTCTTTGGACTGGACGTCTGACCTTCTAAGAGCTTGCGTTTTCCCGAACCAGAACGGATCTGTGATTCCAAACCGGTGGCACTCTGCCGAAACTTTCTTGGGGTGGTGTCATTCTTTTTCGGTCAACAGCGCCCTTTGCGGGTTTTCGATGGCTGACCTCTCTCATTTCTCTTCATGTCATCGCTTGTTAGCACTCTTTGCGAGTTTTTACTAAACAAGCTCTCTCATTTTGGTTTCTCTACTCCCGTCGCCTCGTGGTGCCCGAAGGTTTTCACCGACGAGACTCTCTCATTTTATCTCTCTCAATTCAGAGTGTGCCGGTCTCTATTTGTGACACTTATTGGTTTCCCACTATCTTTGGTAATTGATCTGAAGGCTCGTGCTTGGTAAAGAGAGGTAGATGATACTAACTTCTAAACTGCTCGACGTGCCCTGGTTTCAATTTCAGGGTGAATGGGATTTTATTGTTGGTGTGACTGAACCTCAGGGAGAGGCTGCCTACGTATCCTTTCGGAATCAAGTCAAACGTAGTTCAGGCCTCAATCAATTTTTGTTTTGTTTTGTTTTCCTCTCTTTTTTTTTTTTTTTTTTTTGTAAGCGGCTCAAAAGTTGGTAGAGAGAATTGGGTAGTGTTTGGGGAGTAGTGGGGAATAAACACCTTCGCCATTTTCAAACGTGTCAAGGCCACTGGAGTATGATTTAGACGTAATACCTCTTGACTGCATCTGCATTTACTGCTGTGTCGGGGTCATTTCCTTCGATATCACCTAAATATAATGCTCCTCTTGGCAATATTTTCCTTACGATGTATGGGCCTTTCCAATTTGGGGCAAACTTTCCTTTTGCTTCTTCATGATGCGGCAGAATACGCCTCAGTACCAGCTGACCTACTTCGAAATTCTGGGGTTGGACTTTCTTGTTGTAAGCACGGGCCATCCTTCATTGGTATAACTGTCCGTGACAAACTGCGGCCATTCGCTTTTCATCAATCAACATTAATTGCTCTAGCCGAGTCTTGACCCACTCGCTGTCCTCGATTTCTGCTTCGACAATGATTCGAAGCGAAGGAATTTCTACCTCTGCCGGTATTACAGCCTCGGTCCCATAAACCAAAAGATAAGGAGTTGCTCCCACCAATGTGCGTACCGTAGTGCGGTACCCCAACAATGCAAAGGGCAACTGCTCATGCCACTATCGGGAACTTTGGATCATTTTCCTCAAAATCTTCTTGATGTTTTTGTTCGCCGCTTCCACAGCACCATTGGCCTTTGGCCGATAAGGCGTGGAATTCCTATGCGTTATCTTGAATTGCTCGCATACATCTCCCATCAAGTGACTGTTCAAGTTTGCTGCGTTATCTGTAATGATAGTCGCAGGAATACCGAAGCGACATATAAGATTTGAGTGTACAAAATCCACCACAGCTTTCTTAGTGACCGACTTGAGAGTGACAGCTTCTACCCATTTTGTGAAGTAATCGATGGCTACCAGTATAAACCTGTGTCCATTCGAAGCCTTTGGTTCAATCGGTCCAATGACGTCCATGCCCCAAGCGACAAATAGCCAAGGGGCGGACATGGGATGCAGTTCCGTGGGAGGTGCATGAATCAAATCACCGTGCACCTGACACTGATGACACTTCCGGACAAAGCTAAAGCAATCCTTTTCCATGGTCATCCAATAATAACCTGCTCGGAGGATTTTCTTCGCTAAGACATACCCGTTCATGTGAGGTCCGCACACACCTGCGTGTACTTCGTGCATGATCTTTCTCGATTCCTCGATATCGACACATCTTAGGAGATTGAGGTCCGGGGTCCTCTTATATAACAATTCACCGCTTAGAAAGAAACCACTTGCATGTCGCCTAATGGTCCTCTTCTGATCTCCAGTAGCATGCTCTGGGTATTCTTGCGTCTTCAGGAATTTCCTGATGTCATGGTACCAAGGCTGCGTACTTGATCCTGCCTCATTTACACTGCAGTAACCATGTCTTTCCTTGAATTGGATTTCCAAATGATCGACGTGGGCGTTGTCCGGGTAGGGTAGCATTGAAACCAAAGTAGCAAGTGCATCTGCCAGTTCATTGTGACACCTCGGAATGTACCTGAATTCTATTGATGTAAAGCGCTTGCTGAGGTTCTCCACATGTTGTCGGTATGGGATAAGTTTGACATCCTGAGTTTCCCATTCGCCTTGAGCTTGCCGGATGATCAGGTCAGAATCTCCCATAATCAGTAAGTCTTCGACATCCTGATCGATTGCCATATGCATGCCCATAATGCAGGCTTCATACTCAGCTGTATTATTTGTGCAAAAGAAACGAAGTCTAGCTGTGGCGGGATAATGCTGACCGGAAGGCGAGATCAAAATTGCCCCAATCCCTACACCCTTGGCATTCACGGCTCCGTCAAAGAACATCTTCCAAACATGAGCTTCCTCCGAGATCACTCCTACGGTGTTTACCTCTTCATCTGGAAAGTAGGTATCTAACGGCTGGTACTCCTCATCGACCGGATTTTCGGCCAAATGATCTGCTAACGCCTGGGCTTTCATCGTCGTGCGGGTGACATAAACTATGTCGAATTTCGTAAGCAAGATTTGCCATTTAGCCAGTCTCCCAGTAGGCATTGGTTTCTGAAATATATACTTCAAAGGATCCAACCTGCTTATGAGGAATGTAGTGTGGGCTTGGAGATAATGTCTCAGCTTTTGAGCAACCCATGTGAGAGCGCAGCACGTCCTTTCCAGCAGAGTGTATTTGGCCTCGTAGCCGGTGAATTTCTTGCTCAAGTAGTAGATTGCTTGCTCCTTCTTTCTGGTTACGTCGTGTTGCCCGAGGACGCAACCGAAAGAGTTCTCCAAGACTATCAGGTACAAGAAAAGTGGCCTTCCCGGTTCTGGAGGGACCAAGACCGGGGGATTCGAAAGGTATTCTTTGACTTTATCAAAGGCTTCTTGACACTCAACTGTCCATTCGATCGCTGCGTCTTTCCTTAACAGCTTGAATATGGGCTCGCACGTGCTTGTCAGCTGGGCAATGAACCGACTGATGTAATTCAACCTGCCCAACAGACTCATCACGTCTTTCTTTGTTCTCGGGGGAGGTAGATCTCTGATGGATTTTATCTTAGTTGGATCTAGCTCAATTCCTCTCCTGCTTACGATGAAGCCCAAAAGTTTGCCCGATGGAACTCCGAAAGCGCATTTGGCTGGGTTTAGCTTCAAGTCATACTTCCTTAATCTCTCGAAGAATTTCCTCAAGTCTTGGATGTGATTATCCTGCGTCCTGGACTTGACTATCACATCATCCACGTACACCTCTATTTCCTGATGCATCATGTCATGGAAAATGGCAGTCATGGCCCTCATGTAAGTAGCCCCCGCATTCTTCAAACCAAATGGCATGACCCGGTAATAGTAGGTGCCCCAAGGCGTGGTGAAGGCAGTTTTCTCGGCGTCCTCTTCATCCATCAGTACCTGATGATACCCAGCGTAACAATCTACAAAAGACTGTATCTCGTGCTTGGCACAATTATCGACGAGGATGTGGATGTTGGGCAGCGGGAAGTTATCTTTAGGACTTGCTCTGTTCAGATCTCGGTAATCTACACATACCCGAGTTTTCCCGTCCTTTTTTGGTACTGGAACCACATTTGCCAACCATGTTGTATATTGGACTACCCGGATCACTCCTGTTTTCAGTTGCTTGGTAATCTCCTCCTTAATCTTGTCAACGACCTCAGTTTTGAACTTTCGTTGCTTTTGTTGAACTGGAGGACAATCAGGATGAATTGGCAATTTATGAACCACTAAATCAACACCTAGTCCCGGCATGTCATCATATGACCAAGCAAACACATCTTTGAATTCAAAAAGAAGTTGAATTATCGCCTCTCGCGTTTTCTTGTCTGTGTGAATGCTTATCTTGGTCTCCCGAATTTCTTCCGGGGTTCCTAAATTTACCGGTTCAGTGTCATTCAGATTTGGCTTAGGTTTATTCTCGAAATATTCCAACTCTCACTTTATCTCCCAAAAAGCCTCTTCCGCATCATATTCTAGTTCTGGGTTCATTAATTCGCAGTTAAATAACTCATTGGGATCCGGGCGTGAAGTCCGCAAGCATGTCATATTTAAAGCCGCATTATTAGGACTGAAAAGAAAGATAAAAGGAAAAATAACAAAGAATTAGAACAAAAGAAAGAATGGGAAAGCAATGACGATTTTTTTTATTTGTTTTCTTTGGAAAGTTGGAAGACAACAATGTTTACAACTAGGGATTCAAAACAACAACAAAGAAAAGAAGAAAACGTTCAAGTTATGTCCAGGAGATAACTTGTGACACAGGAAAGGTGGCAGGACAGGTCTACCCGGACTTCCGTCTAGTCGGGAATGGCGTAGCCTCCCAGTTTTGGAGTTGGGCGCTCGGCCCCATGTACAGCATCTCAGCAGTGCTCGTTCCTTCACCCGGCTGAACCATGTAGATCTCGTAGAGCATTTCCCTCATTGCCCCACATATCTCCTCGATTTCCTCAGCGGTGAAGACCTCATCATCTTCTTCAACGTACCTTGGCCTGATGAAAGTCGCATATAAATCCGACAGTGGTTGAGGTAACTTCCAACCCTCATTTTTCCTTTTCTTTGCCCATTCTTCGTCTGCCGGAGCAGGTTTGAAACCTAGTCCAAAAGGTTTCTTGATGACTGACAAAGTAATGGGTTCTGTTATTCCCTGAAGGGTTCGTCCAAGTCTTTTCCCTGGCCTAAATCCGTGCCAAATCATCTCTTTGGCCACCATGACTGAGGCGTTAGACAAGAAAGGCTGGGGGCAAGGTATTCCCTCTTCGTGCTGCTCTGCCAGTACAATCTCGAAAGCTTGATAGACCGTATGTTTGCTTCCTTCTCTTGGTTCAAGGTACGGGATGGATGGGTCCCGATAAATGGCATACTCATCTTCCCTGTGGACCACGATCTCTCGGTCTTCATACTCGAATTTTACCATCTGGTGAAGAGTGGAAGGCACAGCTCCTGCCGCATGGATCCAAGGTCTGCCAAGGAGAAAATTGTAGGATGTGTCCATGTCGATCACCTGGAAGGTTACTCGAAATTCGACTGGTCCTATGACCAACAACAGGTCTATTTCTCCCATGGTATCTCTCTTGATGCCGTCGAAAGCTCTTACGCAGACATTGTTGGGTCGGATTCTTCCGGTCCCAATTTCCATTCTTTGTAGCGTGGAGAACGGGCAAATGTCAACACCTGATCCCCCGTCCAACATTACCCGCTTGACATAATAGTCCTCGCATTTAACTGTTAAATGCAAAGCCTTGTTGTGTGTCGCTCCTTCCGGGGGTAAATCATTCTTGCTGAAAGAGATTTGGTTGACGGTGAAGAATCTTTCTGTCATCTGCTCTAGTTGCTCTACCGAGGTTTCAACTGGTACATATGCTTCGTTCAGGGTTTTCAACAGGATCTTTTGATGCTCGGTTGACCTCATCAATAATGACAGCATGGATACTTGCTCGGGGTACTTGCGCAGCTGATCTATCACTTCGTAATCCGGCATTTTCATTTGTTGGAAGAACACTTCCGCTTCCTCAACACTCACGGGCTTCTTTGGCGGGAAGCGCCTTTGTGTGGCGTTGTTCAGCTCTTGGGTATTTGAATACCTTCCAATGAAAGTATTTTCTGGAAGTTCTCCCATGACCTCTTTACCTTTGTACATCACCAAAGTCTTTTGATAATTCCACGGCACTGTGGACGGGTTGGTCATTGGCTTTTGTGGCACGCGTCCGATAACCACTGGCTCATTCAGCCGAGGTGGTTGAATCGTCCCCCGGACCACATAGGCCCCTTTTGGCACGTACATAGGCTTTGTCTTTTTGATCCCGGAGTTCTGCGTCTTCTCAGCTCGACCTCGTGGTATGTAAAGAACTTCATTTTTTACAGGTACCACTTTCTTCTCCACCTTCTTCTCAAGCACTTTCTTTATAGCTTTGGCCTCTTCCCCCTTTTCTGGTTTCTGGTCTATTTCAGGCCTCTTCCCTGTGTCGACAATGGCAATTATGGCTTTCAGAGCAGGGTCGAACTCTTTGTCTTCACAAATCATTCCGATCAGCGGCCCATTATTGTGAGCGGGCAATGGATTGTTAGTCACATTTGGGATCTCCTCGTCCCTTAGCACTATCTTCCCCTGCTCTATCAAATTTTCGACCACTCTCTTCAATGACCAGCAGTCGTTTGTATCATGTCCCTTGGCCCCTGAATGATAGGCGCATCTGACTCCGGCTTTGTAAGAAGGCGATGTTGGGTTTTGCCTCGTTTGGGGAATTGGTTGCAAGAAACCCAACTGGACTAGCTTAGGGAACAAAGTAGAGTATTGTTCACCAATGGGCGTGAAAGTCCGCCGTCGAGGTGGCTCCTGGGGGCGGTAGTTATTCTGCGGGGGTTGTGGGTTATAGTGGTTGCGGTAAGGAGGCTGATTTCTGGGAGGTGGAGCTGGGACTCGGTTGGCTTGTTGTGGTGGATGGTTATAAGGTTGGGCATTCATGACCATATAAGGTTGATGAGCATATGCCAAATTTGAGTGGGGGTAGTAGTGTTGTGGGGCTCTTTCCTGAAAATGGGGCCTGGGATGACGATACTCCCTTGCTTCGGAGGCTACCATAGTCGTTTCTTCTTTCTTCTTCCCCCTTGTCGTTCCGCTTTGGACGGCCTGAGAGGTTGCCCTTATGGCTGCTTGACTCAGAATCCTTCCCGTTTTCAACCCATTTTCCACCATCTCTCCAATCTTGATCGCTTCCGCGAATGGCTTACCCATGGCCGACATCATGTTTTGGAAATAGTCAGACTCTTGAGCCTGGAGAAAGGTAGTGACCATTTCCACTTCATCCATGGGAGGCCTCACTCTCGACGCCTGTTCACGCCACTTAATAGCATACTCTCTAAAGCTTTCCGAAGGCTTCTTCTTCAAATTCGACAGAGAGTTTCGGTCTGGCGCAATGTCGATGTTATACTGGAATTGTTTTACAAAATCTCTGGCGAGATCATCCCATATATGCCATCGGGACATTTCCTGATCCATATACCATTCCGAAGCTATCCCTACTAGACTTTCCCCGAAGTATGCCATTAGCAGTTCTTCTTTTCCGCCTTCTCCCCGCAATTGGTTGCAGTATTTCTTAAGATGTGCGATGGGGTCACCGTGCCCATCGTATTTCTCGAACTTGGGGGTCTTGAAACCCGTTGGCAGGTGCACGTGAGGGAACATGCACAGGTCGGCGTAAGAGACGCTCTTTTGTCCGCTCAATCCTTGCATATTCTTCAAACTTTGTTCAAGGCTTCTCATTCTCTTGGCAATCTCATTTTGTTCTGCAATCCTGGGGTTCTGATCCTGCCCGGGTGCAAGCTCGCACTGAGGCGGTAGAGGATTAGTACTGGTAGCGAACCTAGTTGGTTCCATTGAGAACGATGGGGCTTGGAATGTAAAAGAGGATGAGTCAAAGCTTGGCTTGTACGTGGTAGGCTGTGCCGTAACCGGGCAAGGAGATGCAGTAAAGATGTTCATGCTTGCATCAGTGGCCGACATTCGGGGATGAGGCTCAGAAGGCGATCCAGCAGAGAAGGCTGAGGTGGCTGGGTACCCGAATGGGGTAGCAGGGTAGTTTATGGGGACATTAGAAGTCCCACTTAACCTGGAGAATAATTCGGGGAATCCGGGGACGACACTTGGCGGCTCTTTCCCATTGTTCCAGTCGTCCAGCATTTCCAACATGCGGAGCCGTAGGATTCTATTTTCCTCCGCAGTTGCGGATTCAGGTGTGAGGACGGCTGAGATTGAGCTCTCCTCAGAAACATGGATCGTTTGCAATGGAATTTCTGAAGACATTTCCACACTTCCTTTTGACCTGGTGAAGTAAGTGTGAGTACTGCTTCTGGTCCTAACAACAGGTAGTTGAACACTTCTCCTTGACCTCGTGAAATATGAGTGCGAGGCCAGACTTTTACCAAACCAACCGTCCTTTCAAAAACCCTGGAATACTCAATGACAAACGCACGGTTAATTTTGTAGCAGATAACAGATAGTTAATTTCACGTTGGGCATGATGCACCAATACAGTTAAGTGGATTACTATATGTTTGCTACGAGAGCATGCGTCATTCCGGCATTTTTTATTAGTTTTCTTTTTTTTTCTTTCTTTTCTTTTTCTTTTTTGTTTTTTGTTTTTCTTTTATGTTTTTTTTTATTTTGCAGTAAAAGAAATGCGACCGGATCCGATGAGGATTGCCTACGTATCACGATGCCTACGTGAATCAGATCATTACGTAGTTCGAAAAACACAAATGAGCGTAAAAGAAACAACCTTTTTATTGTTGAAACGTTCTATTACAAGCTACATTTTGCAAAAGAGCAAACTTTGAAAATAAACCTAGACTCAAAATAGACTGAAAATCACCCTGATGGAAAAACAGGCAGAAGATGCTAAGATGCAGATTCGACCTATGAATGCATTATGGTTTTAAGAATTGGTCTCTGCGGGGCATCGTTCGGCCTCGCCGCGGTTCTAGGCGTGAGGTCCCTCTCAAGGTAACACTGGACATGTTCTCACATCGTAGACATCGTCTGGTGATGGCATGGGCAATGGCCTTGATCCTATCTCTGGTTTGCTTCTTCTCTACAAACAGGCGTTTTATCTGATCGCTGCATATCTTGAAGACTTGAGCATCTTGTACATGCTGATGCTTCAGTCGCCGTACTTCCAACTTCATCTGGGCTATTGAGTCGTACCAGTATCTGCTCTCGATTTGGAAATCCTTGGCCTGATTAGCTGCTTTGATCTCAAGTGCGGCCATCTCTTTCTTTATTTTAGCAACAGTTTTTTCGTGGTCGTCTTCCAATTGATTCAGGTATCGACGATGCTTATCTGCTCTTGTATCCCATTGTGCTTTGAGCTCTGCTATGACGTTTTCAGATTTTTCCAAACCATCTTGCCATTCTCTGATCTCGCTTTTTAGCCTTTTTATCAGGTACTCGTCTGATCGACGCCTTGGCTGTTTATCTGTATCCAACCTTATCTGTTTGATCTGGGCTCTGAGCATTTCATTTTCTTGAATTAACCCGTTCCGCTCTCCTAGATCGGTAGCAATTTGCACGTTGTGCTCGTATTTCATGCCTTCTACTTGTTGCTTTAACCTGCTGATTTCGGCACAATAGCCTCTTTCCTTTGCTAACCAATCCCAATGCCTTTGCGATGACTCGGTGAAATTCCGGATGTGGGGTCTCTTAGCTGTCCTTTCGTGCTCAAGTTCCCTTCTGTACCATGCAAGGTAACCTGGCGCCGTTTCTCCTTTGGCTCGATCCCGCACGCAAGTATCTGATTTCAAATATTGACCCTCATTCCAGATTTGGCGAATCTTTGCTTCTGGGAATTGTCCGTTAGGACTTATCTCGACTGCTTGAGCGCTAAGGTCTTCCTCATGAGGTACTGTCTGGCATCTTCCGAACTGTCTCAAAACTCGGCAGGGTGCGTAAGGTTGAATGCTCTTGAGCCCCATCAGCAAGAAATGAGTTTTAGCTGTCGACGTATATAAGATCTCATCAACAGGCAACCATCCCAACGTCCATTGTATTTGGCTGGCAGTAAGAGCTTGAAAGAACGAGGTCCATGCCAGGACTCCTTTGGGCAAAATGATCTCTTTGGTTCTCGTGTAAGATTCTTCTATGCATGTCTTTTCCGGAGAACCATGGCTCAAAATCTCGGAATGATGGCAGAGGTGCTCGGTCATCCATATCTGTAGGAGCAAGTTACAACCTTCGAAGAAATTTCCCCCGGCTTTACAAACTGTAAGAGCTCGAAAGATGTCAGATACCACCATTGGCGCGAGAGTACTGTCACTTTGCGTGAGTAAAGTGCTGACGACCCCGGATATCTTCAAATCAATGTTTCCATCTTTCCTTGGAAATACCAGAAGGCCCAGGAACATCATCATGAATGCTACCCGTCTGTGCTTGTCCCACTTCTGACGAACTCCCTTGCTGCACAGTTTGTTGATTGGATTATTGAATCCCCCCTCGTGACCGTACCTATCATATATGAAGCATGGAGTACAGAATCCGGCTGCTAGATCCGGTTTGTGGATTGTTCTAGGTATTTTCAATGAATCCAGGAACCGATGTACCGTGACGACTCTTGGGGCGACCAAGTATTTTTCCCTCAAGGGAAGCTCAGTATTCCCGATGTATCCGACCATTTCTTCCAAAGTCGGGGTGAATTCAAAATCAGAGAAATGGAAAACATTGTGCGCCGGGTCCCAATAGGTAACCAAAGCCCTTATGATATCTCCCCGAGGTTGGATTTCCAACAGACCCACAAGACCTTTCAGATATTTCTTAACCTCATTTTGTCCTTCAACACCTAGATCATTCCACCATAGCCGTAACTTGACAGGGATTTTGGTTATTATTGAAAAATGTTCATTTTGCATCGTGCTCATCCTGCACATTTATTAAGGTGATTTTAACAAAAATGACTGACTCAAAAATATTTTTACAGAGGGGATCAAGTTTTGAACACGGCCTTTAAGCACTTTGGGGACGAAGATTTTAAGGCTGTGTGGGTCAACTGGACAAAAGTACTAAACAAGACCCAAAGGTGGCTGTTTATGCAAAGTCAGCCTTCCGACGTCCCTTTCGGGAACATTCGGCTATTTATGACAAAACAGCATCACCTGACTTATTTATGACTCTTTTAAAATTTGACACGTCTTTTTTTTTATTTATTTATTTATGATTTTGGCTATTTTAGCAAAAAAAAAATGGGGTTGAACCCGACGAGGGTTGCCTACGTATCTCACATCCGGTGAGAATCAAACCGGCGTAGTTCGGGCATACCATGAATAGAGAAAATCAAATAAACCTAGAAATCAAGAATAAGTATTTTTATTATTTTTTGAAAAAAGATAAAGACTAAAGAAAAAATATTTTTTTTTGGCAATATTTGGACTATTAGTCTGAATTTATAAAAGGGGTACTACAAAAGAAACAACACATTTTTTTGAATTATGAATTTTCCATTTTTTTTACTTTTAAAATAAATACCTTCTTTTTTTTTTATTTTGGACATGAAAGAAATTTTTTTTTTGCATTATTTTTTTTTAATAAGTCAAACTAAGAAGACAAATTTGTTTTTATTCTTTTTTTTTAGAAAAGAAAAAAAAAATTCCGGCGAGGTTCTAACAATACTTGAACATTGGTTTTATTTTTCCAAAATAAGTAATTATCTCCCTACGCTGCTATTTTTCCCTTTTTTAGAAACCGGTCAGCATGCGGAACCGAAGCAAATAAATGCACAAAACAAATAGGATGCAGCAGGGTGGTCTTCTTCATTTCAGGTTGCCTGTCCTAGATGGACCCAACCCATGTGTTGAGTCCCCTAAGTCAAATGCAACATGATGCAAATAAGCGTTCCTACTAGGGATCCGGCATGAAGTCAAGTTATTCTAAGTTTGTAACCTGGGTATTTGTTCTAGACTGTGTACCCGAGCGGACAACTCGAGTCGAGGAGGGGGCTACGTACCGGGGACCCGCGAGATCGTCCGGCTTTGTAACTTGTCCGACCTTTTCTTATTTCAGGTATTGACACTAACAGAATAAGGAGTCTCGACCAGCGAGCTTCTCCCCGGAGGTAAGAAGAGAAGGGTTTCGGCACAGTTTATATACAGTTCAGATAATATCAAAGCGGTAAAAGACAACATTTAGCACGTTATGCAAAAACATGCAATAAAGATCAAATAATAAAGCCAAATATAACAATTATTCTAAGCTCGAATTCTTGAACCCTGAACCAGTGGTTCTGGGTTACATTCCCCAGCAGAGTCGCCAGAGCTGTCCCACCTCCTTTTTGCGCGCCCGGCCCCGAGGGGTTAAATGCGCGAGGGGAGTTTTTCCAATTTAAGTGACAATATTCGAAATGGGATTATTTATTTAATTCAGAGTCGCCACTTGGGAAAGGTTTGGTTTTTGGTGTCCCAAGTCACCGGTTTATCTTGAATCCCAAATCGAGGAAATTTTTGACTTTTCCAAATGAAGTCTGCGAACCAGAAATTCTAAGTAAGGAATTCTGTTGACCCGAGGAAAGGTGTTAGGCACCCTCGAATCCCGTAGTTCTAGCACGGTCGCTTAAATTGTTATAATGGCTAAATATCTGATTTAAATACATGTTGTGACTTATGTGCTTTTATTAAGTTTAAACCGCTTTTATTATTATCATTTATTTTTATAGAATTGCAACGTCGTGAAAATGCATTTCGAACCACGTCACAATCAATGCACCCGTAGTTGTTAACACATTTCGACTCCGTTGAGATTTGAATTTGGGTCACATAAATGCGCACCCGAATTTAAGAATGTAATTTAATTAAGCTGCGCCTAAAGAGTCTGACGCGTTATTATTTTCTGAGAAGGCCATGAGATTCACTGAACGGCCTAGCCCGAATTCTAAATATTATGATTAGTTGTTGAAGGCCTCGCAATTTGCATTTTTTCCTTTATTTGGCGATGCTCGTCTCATTATTTTTAAAAAAGGATAAAACCTACAATGACTACATTTCTTATTGTCTTTGTTTCCAGAATAGAAGAAGGAAAGATGTATGCTAATTGAAATATATGTTTTGACCAAAAACGGATTACTATCAATTTCTAATCACTTACAAAATGAAAAGACGCCATACCTTATGAAATATTTTTGGTTGAACAAAGAAGCTATATGGAGGTGGATGGAATGCAATACTTAATCCGAACATTTTCTCGAATCGAGCTTAACTAGACTTATTTAAGCTGGGTTAAGGAAATTGAATGCTAGGCATTGTTACTAATGGGGATTCGAACATGTACCTATATGTTGCCTAACGGTCCTGATAAATGGAAAGAAAATAACACAGAACATTATTGTGTAGGTGGAAATATTCTATCCTATACATGTCATTAGTTGACAGGAATCCAGTCGAAAGTTCTATGCCAATTATCCACACCGTCTATATATTATACCATTACATCTTATACCTAGCAAACAACTAGAAACTAAGATGCAAAAAAGCTAAACTTGATTAAGTATTGTCTGACTAATCTTTCACTACTGAATCACACTAATCAATTTATACAACAGAAATCAGTATATCACAAGCAGTACAAAACAGACATCTGAATTTTCTTCAAGAACTCCTTTCATTTCATGCTTTTGAACTGTTACAGTTAACACCAAAGTTGGATTTGAAATGTGTACCTGGAAAACACTGAATACTGAAATGCAAAGAAGAAGTGAAGCAGAAAGGTCAGCAGCAGCAGGAAACCAAATGGCAGCAGCAACAGCAGGTAACCAGATAGAAAGCAAAACCCCAGTGCAAGATGCAGTTGGAACCAATGAAAGATGACAGAGTGTGGCAAGTTCCCAGTAATATGAATCAGAATTTAGGCAAAACAGATCTGGGGATGCACTGATGCTACACACAACTAAAAATCTCAAATAGAACTCAAAAGAAATCGATATGGGACAAGGAAATCCGGCCAGATGAGAATCAAGACAAAGAGGAAAGATGCAGTTCCTCTTTCCTGTGTTATCCTCCCTCTATCTATTTCTGTCTGTGTGTATATATATGTATGTATTTCCACTCTCTCTTTCAAAAATTCCTCACAGTGTGTGTCTTTTCTCTTCTCAAATCTTCAGGGTTCTCTAGCCTCTAATCCTCTAGGTCTCTGTATTTTTCTCAGATGTGCTCCTCTTCTCCCTCTGTGTTTTTTTTTACAGCTCTCAAGGTCCAGTCCCCTTTATCAGCCTTCACATTACTCCTTTTAACAGCCTGTTTCGAATATCACAGTACCCCTCCCATGTGCCCTTTTTCATTTTCAGATTCCAATTAGTTATTTAAGTATATAACCTCCATCAACATTCCCTGGCAGACTTAACTTTTAAAAGGTTTAATACTTTTTAAACTTAAAGCAAGGTATGGGCAGTAGAATATATCTGACAGCATATGCTGTCAAATTGTTTAAAATTTAACAAAGACCTTTATGCAGGCCACAGGCTGTGCACAAAGCACATGAGGTGCACCAATGCACATGCTGTGCACGAGTGCACATGCCTTCCAATTCAGAATTTAAACCAAACATCCCTTTTTACATTACTGATCAATTCAACAGCTATAAGTAAACAAAAACTGGTTCTTAATTGACTCAACACATGCTTAGCAGAAGTAAGTCGATTTGTTATTGCTCGGATAGATGAAACTAATTGACGACACATGTCGACTCGACTATATTAGCATTAACATACACAATCGTAGCCAAAAATCAGACATTTAAAAGTATGGGACACATGACTCGACTTATACTGATTAAACAGAATTATACTTCGAGGAATCAGTTAATCAGTACAAATTTGGAATACAAACAATACACATGCCCTATCAGAATAGGAGGGGTTCAAACAAACACAGTGATTCAGGCAAAGTGGACAAACAAAAGTTGGTAAAAATTCAAAGACACAAAATGAAACAAAACATGAACATACATTTAATCACTCACATGGATCAAACAGAAATAAAGAAAGAAAGCAAGACTCACCTCAAATCTTGAAAAATCAAAAACCTTGACTCGGATTTGGACAGACCTTTCTTAAGGCTGAATGGACTTTAATCGAAGTGTTTCTCAGATGAGAAACACTTTGATTAAAGTCCATTAGACCTTAATCTCTTCGGTTGAACCGGTATGAACCAGTGACGAAGAACTACAAAATTTCCAAAACTCAGATCCGGGATTCATGCCTCCCTGGTCAGATTCGGACCAAACCAAGTATGGTTTGGTCACGAGGGGGTCTGGGGAGTGTCTGGTGTGAAGCTGGGGTTAAACTGTGTAGATCGAGTTTTGACTCGAATCTTCAAATGAAGATTCGAGAAGGTGAGGAGGGATTCGAACTACATGGTTAACAGATCCATGTTCAGGATGGCAAGGGGGTTCTAGGGTGTTAAGGGGAAGGTCACCGGCGTCCATGCCGCCGGCTTTCATGGCGAAAGTATACAGGGGCGGCTAGGGTTTAGGGGCCTGGTCTGTGGAGACGAAGGCTGGGGTATTGGATAGGGGGGCAGGGTAAGGTTATGAACTTATATAGTTAGTGGGTGGACGGATCTCGACCGTTAGATCAATTTAGATCTACGGTCTGGATCTGATGGTTAAGTGGAACGGTGTCGTTTCAAGTGTTGAGGGTTTGGGTTCGGTCCGGGTGTAAACGGGTCGGGTTCCTCAGTGGGTTGTGGGGAAGTGATCTTGGCCGTTGATCAATCTGAGATCAACGGCCCAGATCACACTGGACTAAAACGTCGTCGTTTGGACGTCCTGGGTATCAGGTGGTGTTGGACCGGGCAGGCCTGGGTTTTGGGCTGTTTGTTTGGGCCAATTTTAACAAATTGGCCCAAGTCTGGAAGGGAAGGGACCTTTTCTTATTTTTATTTTTTTTCTTTCTATTATAAAAATACAAAAATAAGTAAAATCAAATTAAAAATAAACACCTAGTACAATTATTTGCACACACATTAAAATAATTCAAAACGGGTAAAATTAAACAAAACAAAATCACGGACAAAGATGCTTGTTTATGCTTTTCTATTTAAACCGTGTTACGGTTCAGATTATGCATGACACGTACACACATTTTTTTTGAATTTTGTTTTAATAAAGTAAATAAATAAAAACGGGCCAAAGTCACAAATAAATCAACAAAGTGCCGCACAGAAATCCAAAAATTGTACAGCAGGACCAATTTTATTCTTTTGGAGCGACTGTCGCGCAAAAACAAAAATCACGTGCTCACAGCTTTTTAACAAATTGGCCCAAGTCCGGAAGGGAAGGGACCTTATTTATTTTTTTTCTTTTCTTCTATTATAAAAATACAAAAATAAGTAAAATCAAATTAAAAATAAACACCTAGTACAATTATTTGCACACACATTACAATAATTCAAAACAGGTAAAATTAAACAAAACAAAATCACGGACAAAGATGCTTGTTTATGCTTTTCTATTTAAACCGTGTTACGGTTCAGATTATGCATGACACGTACACACATTTTTTTGAATTTTGTTTTAATAAAGTAAATAAATAAAAACGGGCCAAAGTCACAAATAAATCAACAAAGTGCCGCACAGAAATCCAAAAATTGTACAGCAGGACCAATTTTATTCTTTTGGAGCGACTGTCGCGCAAAAACAAAAATCACGTGCTCACAAATGTCACTTAAATTGAAAAAACTCTCCTTTTTCCACAATCCTGGAAAAAAATGAGGTGTGACAAGCCCAGCTAACGTCCATAGTCAGTTTATCCTCAAGAGCCTCATACTCCCTCTCCAGTTGGTGAACTTCAGCTCTTCTGCGTTCTTGTTCTGCTTCAGCAGCATCGTGAGAGATCTTTAAAGGCTCCAAAGAGGACTCTAGGAATTTAACAGAGAAGACTCAAAGGACTTCTTTAGCTTAAGTGAATTCTTGAACTAATTCACCTGAAGTTCTTTCAAACTTCGAATCTCCTTTGTCGCTTTAGAATGTTGCTCTGTAAAAGTAGCTTCGCTTCTAGCATTTTTCTTCTCCACCTGATTTGCTGAAGCCATCATCACCGCTAATTCGGCGGTTGATAGTCTAAGTTGATGCTCCAAAAATACTTTATCCTTAACCAAAACCTCTTTTTTCAATTAAAGGCTCTCAAAATGTGCCTTTCTATTGTCAGATTTTGTACCTAATTCAACAACTTGTTGCTCAGTCCAAGCCACCCTTCTCATCATCTCCATACATGTCAAATTGACCTACAAAAGGGAGAAGAAAAACTTAAAGTGATATGAAGGGAACAAAAAGAAAGTATTAAAAGAAAAGAGTTATATCCTAAGTGTTTAGTGAATCACATCATTCACTAGGGTGATTGTAGTGTGCGATTCTAGCTTTTCTCTTTCAATTGGACCAATTAAAGGTTTTAGCCAAACACTAGCTCGCTCAGGTTTCTTCAGAAGGTTAGCACCATCGGGGACTTCAATTACTACTTGCTTCATCTTTCCCTTGTTGGAAGGGCCAGCTTCACCTTGAGAAATAGTAACTGGAGCAACATGAGTCAGAGGTAGAGCAACGAGGTTGTTCTTCAGCAACAAAGTTAAAGTCGCTATCGCCTTCAAACCCTTGGGCAAATAGTTATTCAACTGGAATCTAGGGGGTAACTGAAGCTGGGTCAGTAGTTTCTTCTTTCGAAGATATCGGCATGGTATCTTCAGGCTCGTCAGCCAAATAAAAAGGTACACTTTCCGAAGGATGAACTTGAGGGATGTTCTGTTCATCCTCTAAGACTATCTGCCTCCTAGTTCGAGGCCTCTTCACAAGTGAGCTCTCTTCTTCTTCTTCCTCATCAGAGGCGGGAGTTTCTTTATTTTTCTTCTTCGAAGAGGACAAGCTCAAAATAAGCTCCTGAGCAGTATTGACATCAAGTCTAGTAGTAGGAGCAAAAGAGGAACAAACACCACAAATCCCAAATCATATACACAAAAGAGTGGAATGTTAAAAGAAATAATAACGAAAAATATGCACGGTGCAAAAATAACTTAACGTGGGTCGAACTTTCCATCCAAACTTCTTGGAAAGAAATTTTCCAGTTCTCTGTTCCACGGGGGCAGAAGATAGCATCAATTCTACCCACCCACAAAAATCCAAAAGTTTACCAAAAATCTTCATGGTTATTGTGAAAAGATATATGAAAGAATTTGAATTTCAAGTAGGAAGAAAAGAAATTAACATGCAACGTATATAAGTAAAGCTTATGAGCAAAATTCTATCTTTCACGAAAAGGCATGTTCTCTTCTGCTAGTAACTCACGAATTGGGATAGCCACGAATCTACTATACTGTCGCGCCCCTTTTTTTCCCTCTTAGGCAATCAGGAGATCGAGTTTATGACATTTTGGGCATAGGACAACTCATTCCTATTGGAAACTGGGTTTTGCATTTGAAGAGTCGCCATCTAATTATTTTAAGGTGCATTAGGACACTAAGGGTTCACTTCTAGTTTGCTTGATAACCAAAGATAGGGTAAGGGCTTGAAATTATCCTTAGGGGAAGGTATTAGCCCCCCTCAAGATCCACTAGTGTGGTTCCCGGCCAGACAGTTTCTTGTGAATTTGTGCAATTTAACAAATAGACAAATATAGGCTCAAATAGTAGGGGATTTAAATTTAAACACATAAGAGTTCGAAAGAACAATTAAAAGAAGAGTTTTTAAAAGAAATTTGCAAATAAAAGGGAAAGGGGTCCTAGGTTTATATTTAATATGGACCACATCAATGCGATACCCGACATGACACTCCTCAAAAGAGGGGATACACGTGGTATTAGCACACCGGTTATCATATCCATATTTACCCTTTCCACCCTGTCAAGGTATTAAAGCGCGGATTGGTCTCGATCTCTATTGCATGCTATTAACCGTCCCATTCCTATCGGTCCCGTAGGAACTTAGGACTACTATTCCTAAAAGAGAGAGATATTAGGCTGACTTGGATTTCAAAAGGTAAAAATCTAAGACGACATATAAAACACATAATACTGCATGTTAGGGGAAGCATGTAAACAAATAAAAGGCTCATGTATACCTCCTCAAACAAAGCACATAAATAGCATGACTTAAACATACATCTAAGGTCTGAATTTAACATACTAAGGTAAAGGGAAGTTTCAATTGTTGAGGCAGACCAATTTATTACATAACTCAGATAAGAAGTTCGAATCAGGCCTGCCTGCTGGTTATAGCAATTACTACTTAATAGAGACGGATTCCCTTTTTCTATTATCACATAAAGCTTGTCTGGGCGTTTTGGGGGTGAAATCCTATAAACATGGTATCTACTATTGATTCAACATGTGGCAAAGTAATAACAGTTCTAAAAGAACGATTTGAAAATCTTATAGGCATGCTCTCTAAACTGCGTTTAAATAAAGGAGTAAAGTCGTTAAAAACTGCTTAAGAGTCGAACTGATTTTAAATAGTTTCAGATCCTATAGGCAGATATCTAGTATTGCTCATTTTATTCCTATAGACACGATTTCTAAAAAAAAGGTACTGGTTCTTAACCTTATGGACGTGATATCTGATTTTAACCATTTAGATCCTAAAAACATGGTGTCTAAATGTGACAATAACATGCAGAATTTAAGCAAGTCCTATAGGCAAGTTCCCTAGATGTAGAACATGCAGAATTTTAGTGAAAACAGGTCTTATAGACATGGTATCTAAATGCAGAATTAAACGTGCATAATTTAAACAAACGGACCTTATAGGCATAATACCTAAATGCAGAGTTAAACATGTAAAATTTAAAACAACAGATCTTATAGGCATGATTTCTACCCTTAAGCATGCATAATTACCCAACCCTTTTCACTATCCAACCCCAATGTTTATTACAAATTATTATACCCTGAATAATGAATTACATCAAGGAAGTATAAAAGAAAAGTTACAACCAGAGGAAGCCTGATTCTTGACTTCCTCTCTGAGTTATGGAGTAAACCACCTCAAATGCCATTATTTCAAAGCCTTTCTCAGACTTGAGTGTGTCAAAGTTCCCTAAGGGTCTCAAGGGGACCCCAGGCGGTGCTCACACCCAAGTTACATAACCAGATAAAGATGAGTGCAGTGTGTAAGGGCCAGCCCTTATATGTCCAAGTTCAGAGGGAGCTCATGGGTCCCAAGGCAAGGCTCACATAAGAGGGGCAAAGTTTAAGTCTAAGAATATGGTGGAAGTGCAGGAGTAGAGATTTAAAATTGAGTGGAGAATGTAGAGGGGAAAGGGGTAGTTTTGAATACAGTAGTCGTAAAAGCTAAAATTATACAGCATCAGTAATAGCAGAAAGGGGGCAGGGGTTTGGGAATACATTGTAGGTGGCTTATGACCCTAAGAGGGGTCAAAAATCTGGACATGCCCAGCAATAAGTGATCTTGGTATGCCCATAAATCAGCCAGAAGATACACACATAAAGAGGATATGAAGTATGTGATTAGGGAGGGTCATTGGGTCATGCACAGCAATGTCTAATGCTGGCATGCCCTCAAACCAACCAAGGAATACAAACACATAGGGGATATGGGGGTTTAGGGTTCATAAGTGACTGATAGAGTTCATATATAGGGGAAACATGAATTTCGAAAAGGAAGGGGTAGATTACGACATGCTTAACAATGCAACTTGATTAAAACACAAACAGAAATAGGCAAGAGTGAGTGAAATAGCAAAGAAATCATGTTGTTGATGCTGGAAAGTTAATTATAACATACCAGTAAAGAAGCAAATGCAGAAAGAAAAGTGAGCAAGTTCCCACAGCCTACCCTTGGCTTTCATCCGGCTAGACAAGGCAGCAACACAAGCACTAACAGAGAAAAAGAGAGAGAGAGTTTGAGTGAAGTGTGTGTTCTGAACTCAAGTAGCTCGTGTATTTGAAAAAAGAGGGGTGCAGGGTATTTATAGCCTTTTGAAAACATGTGAGAAATAAGGTAATAAGTAAAGTTCCATACAAATATGGAAATAAGCAACAGTCAGAATCAATCAGCCAAGTGATTTCCCTTTAGTTGAGGAATCACTTGTTTAACGGAGCTAACATATTCAAAATAAGAAAATAAAATCAGTTTGTAAGCAGACTGATTATTGCCATAAAAGAAGTAGTAAAACATTAAGTAAGCAATCGAGTCTAAGTACAGAAATACACTTATTTCGGGAAAAAGATTCAGTAAAGCAAAAATAAGGAAAGAATCAATTAAATTTAATAGGCGAGTGAAATTAGAGTTTCACAAAAGAAAATTTTGAAATCAGTCCCAAGATTGAAGATCACTCAAAGAAAGAACCTCATCATATAAATAGAGTGCACAAACACTAGACATGTGAAGCCAAACCTATTGGCAAAAGAAACAGCATACAATAGTAGCACAAAGTTCAGTAGATAGCAAACATTCAAAGCATGATAGTCCAGTAGGTCGTCTCACATTAACAGATGAGAAACCCTTTGAAAAGTTAGGGTTTCAGGCATAGTCGAGTTTTAAAGATACGAAAAACCCAGAATTAGAGGAATCACATAAAGAAAAAAGATTCAAAAACAAGGAACCTCAAGTCGAGTCAGGTATTCAAACGAACAGTTTCAAACCCAAAGACATAGGTTCCTTCAACAATAATCAAGCTTAAAAGATGATAATCAAATAAATCGAACAAGAACTTAACTAGACAAGCACTTATCTAACAAACAATTTCAGAACTCGAATGAATCCAAAGTAACTAGGGTTTTTAATGTGCTAACTCAGATAGGAGAATAACATGAACAAAACATAGTAAAACCACAGACATATTAAAATCAGAGAAAAGATTTTGAAAAGAGAACTTGAAGGAAAAACCCTAATCGGAAAAGATGAAGAGTCTTTTTTTTTAAAGCAAAGTTAAAGAAGCTTCGAGAAAATATTTAAAAACTCATGGTAAGCGTGGATATATGGTAGATCTGAAAGAAGTCGAAAAGGTCTTAGAGATTAGGACTTCAAAAGAAATCAAAAGCAACGAGAAAGGCCTTGAAAGTTACCGATCTAACTAGGAGAGTCAAAGGTCTGACTTGAATGGACATGGCTGGCCGGAGAAAGGTCAGGGATGACTGGAGAAGAGTCATCGAGCAAAGACTGGACCAAATCCCTTCAGAGTCTGGTCATGAGACCACAGAACTAAACACATAGAAGCCTTGGAAGGCTGGTATAGGTCTCCGATGACCTCGGAAGGCCATGGATTAGGGTGGCGGCGGCTAGGATTTGAGGGTGTTGTAGAGAGGATTTAGGAGAGGAAGGATTCAGAGGCGGCGTATGGTAACAAATGAAAGGGTTTGGGGGGTAGTTCGGAATTAATTAAGGCAATGGTGATTATTGGCCATTGATCTGAATGATCAATGGCCCGGATTAAAACGGGTAAGTGGGTGGTTTAATGAAACTGAGTTGGGTCAGTTTAAATTGAAATTGGGTTGGGGTTCAATTGAAGTAGAACTAGGCTACAATTGAAATAAAATCTGGCTAGATTTTAAATAGCCATTTTTCCTATTTATTTTATAAAAATAGTAAATTAAATTTTGGAAATGTATTGAAAGTAATAAAATAATTTTAAACACATAATTATTAATTTAAAAATACTGTACTTAATTTTTTTATAAATATAAACGCTATTAAATCTTAAAAGGGGCTAATATTGCAATTATATGCAATTTAGCTTTAAAAATACTAAATAAATTTGTAAAAATATGCGAAAACTATATTAGCTATATTTTAGTATAAATATGAAAATCCAATAAATGAATCACCAAAATGATAATTTTGGGAATTATTATTGGGTTTTTATGAATAAAATAGGGGAATAAATTGGTTTAAAAATCTTTAAAAATTAAGGAAAAAAATAATAAAACATTTGGACATACTTATATATGCATACATATGCTATTTTGAAAGTATTTTGTATATTAAGAATATATAGGGAAAAATTGGGTATTAACAGCTGCCCCTCTTTACCTAGGAAGGATGAAAGAGTTGTTCGGTAAAGATATGATGACCAATTTTGACCGAGTGAAATGGTTCGAAGAGGTTTAGGTCGCGCTATGGCTTCTGAGCTGCCTACATATTCCCAACTTTACAGGAATCAGGCTACATGTAGTTCAGGATCTGTCGGCGGAGGATGCCGATAGAGACTTTCCAAAAACGAACGCAATATCCAGGACGGGTTGAATGGTTAAGGTCTGATATGGATGTGGGAACTGGAGCGGGATCGCTGTTGCCGAGATGGCCGTTGCTCGCCGGTTTACCTACAAATAAGCAATACAAGCATATATTGTGCGTAAATTTAAACATGATGCAAATTCTCGTTGGACCATGAAGGTTGTCTTTGGACAGTTAGGATGACGTCCTTAGACCATGATGTCCTGGGCCATGAAGCGTGCAATAAAGGATTCACAGGCCATGAAACGATGCTCTCGGCTATGAGGATGGTGCCTCTGAACCATGATACCTTTGAATAATGATATGCGAAATTAAAAGGGATCCTCAGGCCATGGCATGGTGTTCTCGGGTTATAAAAATGGTGCCTTCGAACGATGACGCCTTTGGATGATTTGGCGATCTTTCAGCCCATGAGATGCAGTATTTGGCGATCTTTCAGCCCATGAGATGCAGTATTTGGCGATCTTTCAGCCTATGAGATGCAGTATGAGGTGATCTTTTAGCCCATACAGATGCAATATGTGGCGATCTTTCAATCATGCAGATGTAGATGTAGCGATCTTTCAGCCATGCAGATGTAGATGTGGCGATCTTTCAACCATGCAATGCAGTAGGTGGTGATCTTTCAGCCATGCAGACGTAGATGTGGCGATCTTTCAGCTATGCAGACGTAGATGTGGCGATCTTTCAGCCATGCAATGTAGTAGGCGATCTTTCAGCCATGCTGATGCAGATGTGGCGAATTTCAGCCATGCAGATGCAGATGTGGCGATTTTCATCCATATAGATGCAGATGTGGTGATCTTTCAGCCATGCAGTGCAGTAGGTGGCGATCTTTCATCCATGCAGATGCAGATGTGTTGATCTTTCAGCCATGCAAATGTAGATGTGGCGATCTTTCAGCCATGCAACGCAGTAGGTTGCAATCTTTCAGCCATGCAGATGTAGAGGTAGTAGAGCTTAACCTAGGAAGGCAGAATGGTAGCCTTATGCAATGCAAAAATGTAGATGAAGACAACGTTTAGTCTCGGAAGGCAGAATAGTAGCCTTATGCAAGAAATAAAATGGCAGATGGTAAAAGAGCTTTCTTAGCTGATAGCAGATTGCGATATTGTGACTTCTGGGGACATTGTAACACACGGAATGTCAATGGTGTGTATGGATATAAAATGTTGGTAAATGCAACAGTTCTAAGAGTTGTATTCCTGAACAATGTTTGTCTCGTGAGTGTATAGTATGTTTTGTGATTTTGCAATCCAAGTGCCTGCATCCAAGGAAAAATAGTGAGTTTTGCAAAGGGGGGAGGTTAGTTCGTATCCTCGCTGGCTCTGCTTGACTTGCTCGGCTTTGATCTGGTGTTACTGCATGTATCATTGGGGTAGTGTTGCTAAACAAGGCAGTTTCAGTAATAAACATGCATGATTTCGTAAAAATATGACATAAGTATATAATTAAGAATAACTTTTAGATGAACCGATGACTATGACGCGGTTCGGGACATTGCAACCTCTCTTGCTACGGAATTTTGAGGGTCCTCCTCAAAATTCTGCCCCAGTTTAATGGGTTGATGCTTTTGACTATTGTTTGCAACGATCGACTGAAATTACTTCGGAATTTTGAGGGTCCTCCTCAAAATTCTGCCACAGTTTCCAATTGCGGGGGAAATGAAAATTTTATTGAATTATGACCGAACCCATAGGGCTGCCTACGTATCCATTCTTAAACGGGAATCAGGTCAGGCGTAGTTCAAATTACATCATACAAGGAAAGCATAAGATTACACATAGTAACGCTTGACTGCATCTGAATTGATTGGTTTAGGCCAGACTTCTCTGTCTATTTCTGCAAGTATGAGGGCTCCTTCTGTCAGAACCCGGTGAACCATGTATGGACCCTGCCAGTTGGGAGAGAACTTCCCTTTGGCTTCTCTGTCTATTTCTTCAACACCAGCTGCCCCGGTGTGAACTGTCTCGGCTTGACTCTGTTGTTGAAGGCTTTGGACATTCTAGTATGATAGAGTTGACCATGGCAGACTGCATTCATTCTCTTTCCGTCTATAAGGGCTAGTTGCTCATAACGACTTTTTACCCATTCTGCGTCATCAAGCTTATCTTCTTGTATGATCCTTAGGGAAGGAATTTCTACCTCAGCGAGAATGACTGCTTCTGTACCATAAACCAGCATATAGGGGGTCGCCTCGGTTGATGTGTGGACTGTGGTGCGATATCCCAATAAAGCAAATGATAACTTTTCGTGCCATTGTTTATGCTTCTCTATCATTTTCCTCAATATTTTCTTGATATTCTTATTGGCGGCTTCTACGGCTCTATTCATCTGAGGTCTGTAGGTTGTGGAATTCTTATGTTTGATCCTGAAGGTTTCACACATGGCTTTCATCAGGTTAGTGTTGAGGTTGGAGCCATTATCAGTAATGATTGACTCTGGAATCCCGAATCGACAAACAATGCGGTCGCGGACAAAGTCTGCCACGACTTTCTTAGTCACTGCTCTGTAAGATGCTGCTTCGACCCATTTGGTGAAATAGTCGATTGCTACTAAGATAAACTTGTGTCTGTTGGATGCAGCAGGCTCAATTGGTCCAATGACATCCATTCCCCAAGCGACGAGCGGGCACAGTAAGCTTGTTGAATTAAGCTCATTTGGAGGCACCTTTATCATGTTTGTATGTACCTGACAGCGGTGGCATTTTCGGACATACTGGATGCAGTTCGATTCCATAGTCATCCAAAAGTAACCAGCCCAGAGTATCTTCTTGGCTAAGACAAAACCGTTCATATGTGGACCGCAGGTCCCAGCGTGAACTTCCTCTAGTAGTCTGGATGCTTCCTTTGCGTCGACACACCTTAATAATCCCAAATCAGGGGTCCTCTTATACAGGATTCCTCCGCTGTGAAAGAAATTATTGGACAACCTCTGAAGTGTGCATTTCTGAGTAGGGTTTGCGAGCTCTGGGTACTCTCCTTTTGCCAAATATTCCTTGATGTCATGAAACCAAGGCTTTCCATCTGCTTCTCTTCAACATGGGCACAATAAGCTGGCTGATCGTGGATTTTTACTGGAATGAGATCAATGAAATTCTTGTCCGGATGTAGTATCATAGATGACAGGGAAGCCAATGCATCGTCGAACACATTCTGGACTCTGGGAACATGTGGAATTCTGCCTTTGTGAACCTCTTTCTCAATTCCTGTACATGATACAGATACGGGAGTATTTTGGAGTTCTTGGTTACCCATTCTTCTCGGACATGATGTATAAGTAAGTCTGAATCTCCAATTACTAGTAGCTCTTGAACATTCATGTCAATGGCCATTTTGAGCCCTAAGATGCAAGCTTCATACTTAGCCATATTGTTGGTACAGGGGAACCTGAGTCTGGCGGACACCGGATAATGTTGATCGATTTCTGATACTAGGACTGCTCCTATGCCAACTCCTTTGAAATTTGCCGCCCCATCGAAGAACATTCTCCAACCGTCATAGGATTCTGCAATGTCATCTCCTATGAATGATACCTCTTCATCAGGAAAATATGTTTTCGGGGGTTCGTATTCTCCATCCACGGGATTTTTAGCAAGGTGATCCGCTAGTGCCTGTCCCTTGATTGCTTTATGAGTCACGTAGACAATGTCAAACTCACTCAACAGGATTTCCCACTTGGCTAGCTTGCCAGTGGGCATGGGCTTCTGAAAGATGTACTTTAAATGATCCATCCTTGATATGAGATATGTGGTATAGGCACAGAAATAGTGCCTCAGCTTCTGAGCTACCCAAGTCAAAGCACAACAGGTGCGCTCTAACAGAGAATACCGGGCCTTATACGGGGTGAACTTCTTACTGAGATAATAGATGGCATGTTCCTTCCTCCCCGTTTCATCATGCTGCCCCAGAACGCAACCGAAAGCTCCATCCAAGACTGCAAGGTAGAGTAATAAGGGTCTACCTGGCTCAGGTGGGACCAAGACTGGTGGTGTTGACAGGTACTCCTTGATTTTGTCGAAGGCTTTTTGGCAATCATCAGTCCATTTGATAGCAGCGTCCTTCTTCAACATCTTAAAGATTGGCTCGCAGATAACTGTAGATTGTGCTATGAACCGGCTGATGTAGTTGAGTCTCCCCGGGAAACTCATCACGTCTTTCTTATTCTTTGGCGATGATAGTTCCTGAATGGCTTTGACTTTTGATGGATCCAGTTCTATTCTTCGGCGACTCACAATAAACCCAAGCAATTTTCCAGCAGGAACCCCAAATGCGTATTTTGCAGGATTTAGTTTCAGGTTGTACCTCCGCAATCTATTGAAGAACTTCCTCAAATCTTCCATGTGATCAGTGGCCTTCTTGGACTTGATGATGACATCATCTACATATACCTCGATCTCCTTGTGTATCATATCATGAAAAATGGTAGTCATGGCACTCGTGTAGGTGGACCCTGCATTCTTCATGTCGAATGGCATCATCTTGTAATAGTACATTCCCCACGGCGTAATGAAAGCCATTTTCTCAGCATCTTCTTCATCCATCCAGATTTGATGATAACCAGCGAAGCAATCTACAAATGACTGCAGCTCATGTTTGGCGCAATTGTCAATCAGGATGTGTGTATTCGGCAAAAGGGAAGTCGTCCTTTGGACAGGCCCGGTTGAGATCCCGGTAGTCGACATGTTATGATTGGAGATTGCGGCTAGGGTTGATTTAATGAGAGTGGTCCTTCCTGCTATGTTAAGGAGGTTGATTTTCCACGTTTTTAGTCTATTGTTGAGACGGTGGATTATATATTGAAAGACACTCTCTTAGGCTTGATTATATCGTAAATACTTTAATTGCAAAACTCTTCATTTTATTAGTGGTACATCACTAATAATATAAAAACCGGGGGGTTGGAAGAGAGGGGAAGGAAAATGAACTCCAATACATAATAAAAAGATAGATGTAAAATCATATCTCATATTTATTAAGGAACATATCCCGACTATTATTTAATTCAGAGAGATAATTAAAATTTAAAAGTAGTTGTTGAGAAGAGTGTCTTAATGAGTTGGTTCTTTATCTAATCTAAAAGGGGAGCCACAATTATGAATTATGATTAAGAAAGCTACGTAAAGCTGATCATCTTTTGCTGTTCCCTCTTGGCATTCCCAAATTATACCATTAGCTAGAAGAAAAAAACAAAATCCAGCTCATCCACCCTAACTTAAGAAGAAAAGTTGTGAACATAAAAATATTCCCTCTTTTTTTTTCCGTGTTAAAAGCTTAATAATAATATGAATAAAATGAAAGAGAAAGATTAAAAGAAAGAAAAAGGGCGACGAGATTATGCTAGAAACTTTTTCTTTAGAAATAATATTATTTTTTTCACTCTTTAGAAATAATTGACATATTGACAAAAAATGTAGGTCCATAACTGGAAAAGTGAAGGAAGTAGCACAATTTTTAACGTATTATCAATTAATTTTGGCAAAAAATAAACAGTACTCAATTCTTAAAAATTGAATGCAGAGCAGAGCAGGTCACTGAACAAAATTTCCATCTTCCGTTGCAGCTGTGCACTGTGCATCCATTAATTCCCACACGTTTACAACACAAAGTAATTTATATTTTATACATAGTTCTATGCACTTCATCGCCCTTAATTAGGAATAATGAATCTTTTGATCCAAAGTGTTTTACTAAATTTATCTATCATGATTGATTTAGCAGGGCTAGTAAATTTCCAATATGTTAGAGAGCTTTTAATATTTGTTATTTATTGTTATATATAAAATTGCTATTACTCTTATAAAATTGCTATTAGTCTTATAATTTATTTAGAGGAGAAGCCCAGATGCTTCGGTAAGGAGGTGTGAGTGGCTGGTTGTGGAGGGCATGAGAAGAGGTAGAGGACGGCCTAAGAAGTATTGGGAGGAGGTGATCGAGCATGATATGGCGAGACTTCATATTTCCGAGGACATGACACTTGATAGGAAGAAGTGGAGGTCGAGTATTAGGGTTGTAGGTTAGGAGGTAGTTGAGTCTTGCCTTACTTTATACCTTTGTGAGACTAGTCTGGTAGGATTTTTGTCTAATATAGCTAGTGACAAAGTTGTGTCTTACTATTTCGCTTTTCAGTGTATGACCTATTTACTAGCTATCGCTTTTGCTTTGCATCTTTCATTTGAATTTCATGTTGTTCATATTTTTCCTATGATTTCTGTGGTGATACTAATGTTGTCTTCTTTGTCCTTTTATTTTCTTGAGCCAAAGGTCTTTAGGAAACAACATTTCTACTCCTTCGGGGTAGAGGTAAGGTCTGCGTACACACTACCCTCTCCAGACCCCACTAGTAAGATTTTACTGAGTTGTTATTGTTATTGTAATCTATAAAAAATAATTTATTGACTCTCGTGATATTTTTAAGTAAATTTGAGTAGTTTTTTTTTTTTTTTTGTTACAAAAGATGATTTGCTGATTTTGGTATAGTTAAATGACAATAATGAAACTACCATTAAACATTTAAAAAAAGGTTAAAGATTTTATCTTTTTCGTTTAAATTCTACTCGGCCGTCCTAGTATTTTAAGCAGACAAATTGACGCGATCTGCGCCTCCTAATTCTCCATCCAGTCACGGAGTATTAATTGCTTTCAGATCCAATTTTCCTCTTTTCAGACATTACTTACATTTTATTACTAATTCACCCCTTAATCAAATTTACTGTTTCACTAATCACTTTTTAAGTCAAAACTACACTTCCTTGTGGTAAGTGGTAATTAAAAAAAATAAAATTATAATTGCACTGATAATATAAACTATTTAGACCGTTTGGTATATATAACTTAAATTTTTTTTTTCAAAAAAAGCCCCTTAAACCCAAAACCCATTGCCAATTCCCCCCTAATTCACATTTAGCGTTACAAAATAAATACAAACTTAAATCTTTAAGCGTTGACTGCCTCTCTTGTCCCTCAACCCCTGTTCCACTATGTGAAAACAATTCCTACAAAATTGTCTAAAGAATAATTAAGGAAAAATATTAAATGTAAAGTACGTAGATGTCATATTAATTATGGAAGGCCTTTGCATATCTCTATGAACAACTCCTACAATAGAATAAGTATCAGTTTCTTTTAGAGTAGTGCAGTTCAATGCATGCATTTACTATATCCCAAGAGAGTTCAAACCCAGAATTATTTTTGACCAGATTGACAGATACCCCATTAAGATTAAATTTTTTTTTCCTTTGCAACTGAAGTTAAAAAATCTTGCTTTTTGAGAGAGTGAAGTTTTGTAGGAATGGCAGGTGGGGGTGGAGGTACATCAAGACAACTTGATCAAACACCCACTTGGGCTGTTGCTGGTGTTTGTGCAGTCATTATTATCATTTCTATTGCTTTGGAAAAGATTATTCACAAACTTGGCACTGTATGTATGCTAAATATTTAATCTTTTGTTCTTCAATTTGTATTTTTGTTGGGGATTTTAATTGTTTTTTTTGCTTTCTTTTTCTGGTTGTTAATCTTGGATTTTAATGTATAAGATGTGTTGATATTTCTCCTAGCCAGCAGCATTACAATAAGTGTTTGCTTGTAGAAATTTTCTTCCTTGTTTCTTGGTTTCGTGTTAAGAGGATTTTGCAGCTATATTTGCTGTTTGACTTTTTAATTTTTGCATAAAGACATTACCTTTTTATCCGAGGATGTCTTGCCTTAAAGCCTGGGAAATATTCTTGACTGCTCAGATACTGATTACCAAACAATGGGTTGTTACTCTATGAGTATACCTTTGTTTTGCTAGTCCTAACCCTTGCCTTGTTCTTCCCTGTTTTCCCTCTTTTGCTAGTCCTAATCCTTTCTTAGCTTTGAGGTAATTTCATGTGTTTGAATTATTGTGCACATTTGGTTTTGCTATCTTGTGCTATTTCTATTATTACAACAACAAACCCGGTAGAATCCCACAAAGTGGGTTCTGGGGATGGCAGAGTGTACGCAACCTCACCCGTACCTTGAGAAGGTAGAGATGTTGTTTTGTGCTATTTCTGTTACTATTACCCCAAAAGAAATGTACCCAAATTGGATTCTTGGACATCATAGCTATGTGATTTATGTCATCGGCCGTGGGATTTATTTTCAACCACTGAACGCCTTTTATGTGCTTCCTTTTTAGTTTTGATCAATTAAACGAATAAGGACGAGAGGAAAAAGTGGTTTCGTGTTGTGCCTTGTGAAATGAACCTTCCGTTTTGTGTAGCAGAAACTATATTGCCCTGTGATATATTATGTTGAGCACATCTGCTTGGAGTTCATTGTTCATCCTTTTATTCAGATGTTTGGGCTTGCCTTTGCTCTGTCAAGGAGCATCTTGAAGTGCACACGCATTTGTGTTTCCATATTGTATATTTTGATATTTATTGTATTTATATTGACATGACTTCTACCAATTTATAGTGATTGTTTGGGTCCATTTGGATCTTCACTTCTCTAGTGATTTACTTACAAAATGAAATCTTTTCCCAGTGGCTCACAGATAGGCATAAGAAAGCTCTATATGAGGCTCTGGAAAAGGTTAAGGCTGGTAAACTTTGTGCTCTCAACTTCTTATCATTTTACCGCGGAATAGTCTTGTTTTCTGTATTAATGGCTCGTTCGCTCTAATTGTTGCAGAGTTGATGATTCTTGGTTTTATCTCATTGACCCTTGTATTCAGCCAGTATTATATTGCTGGAATCTGTATCCCACCAAGTGTTGCCGACACAATGCTCCCGTGCCCTGCTGTTGACAAAAATGCTAAAACGGAGGAAGCCGAGGAACATCGGAGACTTTTATGGTATGAGCGCAGGATTTTGGCTGGCGCGGAGCCTAAATGCAAGGATGTAAGTCATAAATTTGTATATGGAAAAAATGACATTGCAGGGATTTTGCTTGTTGTAGTCAATCACGCTTTCCTTAAATTAATTTAGGTGACACTAATTTTGTTTATCTTTTTTAACTGAGACAGTCAGATATTATGCACAAACCTTTTAAGATATTGTTACTCGTACTGATTGACTTTTCAAACAATCAGGCCTGTCAATAAGAAAGCTCCAAAACAAAATTAACTTCTCATTTAAGTATACAGGCATATGGAAAGTAATTTATATTGCATGCCTGTAGCCTGATCAAAGATAAGTAAGGACTCTTTTCCTTCGAAGTTTCTGCCTTCAATAAATAGTAAGCAGTCTTAGGTCTCTCCTCTCGACGTGCAAATAAAAATGTTTAAATAACTATGCAGTTCAATTCGTACATTGGTTAGAAGGATCCAGATTTTGTATTTACAATATTTAAGATCCACCTAATGTGGTTCATTTATTTTAGGATCCACCTGATAATGATTGCCTGTTCCAACTTATATACTTCGGTGGTATGTTCCTCCAGGGGAACCTGGTGTGTATGTGTGTGTGTGGGGGGAGGGGGATTAACCTCAATATGTTAAGATTAGCAGGCTTGATATTCTTTGAGACCCTCGCGACTCAGCATAGGCTCTTAGTGATGGACATCGGCATTATGATAAAGACGAAGAAGAGGTATGCTCGTGGACGACCGAGTATTAGATGGGGAGCTTTAACAAAGGATAAAGCCCATGAGTTGGAGGGGAGGTTATCCGCTATGGGAGCTTGGAGGAGTAGTGGAGACGCGAGCACTATGTGGTCAACGACGACGAACTGTGTGAGGGAGGCGGCGAGAGAGGTGCTAGGTATAGCAAAGGGTTTTTCTGGCAGGCACCAAGGCGACTGGTGGTGGAATGACGTAGTCCAAGGTAAAGTGGAGGCGAAGAAGGTAGCGTACACGAAGTTGGCAGGTAGCACAAGCGAGGAGGAGAGAAAGTGGCTAGGAAGGAGGCAAAGCTGGTGGTCACGGAGGCTAAGAATGCAGCGTTTAGTTGTCTATACGAGGAATTGGGGGAGAAAGGCGGGGACAGGAAGTTGTTTCGGCTGGCTAAGACGAGGGAGAGGAAGGCCCGGGATCTAGACCAAGTAAGGTGCATCAAAGACGAGGATGGTAGAGTATTGATAGGGGAGACGTACTTCTATGGTCTTCTAAATGAGGAGGGGGACCAGGATATAGCGCTAGGGGACTTGGGGCATTCTTAGAGTCTTCGAGATTTTAGGTATTGCAGGCGCATTAAGGTGGAGGAGGTCGTGAGGGGTTTGTGTAAGATGAGTAGGGGTAGAGCGACCGAGCCAGATGAAATTCCGGTTGAGTTTTGGAAGTGTGTGGGTAGAGCAGGATTGGAGTGGCTGACTGGGTTGTTCAATGTAATTTTTAGGACGAAGAGGATGCTGGATGAGTGGAGGTCGAGTACAGTGGTACCGTTATACAAGAACAAAGGTGATATCTAGTGTTGTAACAATTATAGGGGTATCAAGTTACATAGTCATACCATGAAAGTTTGGGAAAGGGTGGTGGAGGTGAGGGTGAGGAAGACAACGTCTATATCCGACAATCAGTTTGGGTTCATGCCGGGTCACTCCACTACGGAAGCTATCCACCTTATTAGGAGGTTGGTGGAACAGTACAGGGATAAGAAGAAGGATCTGCACATGGTGTTTATTGACTTGGAGAAAGCGTACGACAAGGTTCCTAGGAAGGTGCTCTGGAGATGTCTCGAGGCAAAGGGCGTGCCGGTAGCCTACATAAGAGCGATCAAGGACATGTATGATGGAGCTAAGACTAAGGTTAGGACTGTGGGAGGCGACTCGGAGCATTTCCCGGTTGTTATGGGATTACACCAAGGCTCTGCGCTTAGCCCGTTCTTATTTGCCTTGGTGATGGATGCATTGACACACCATATTCAAGGGGATGTGCCATGGTGTATGTTATTTGCTGATGACATAGTTGTAATTGATGAGACGAGGGTCAGTGTTAACGAGAGATTGGAGGTTTGGAGACAGACCCTTGAGTCTAAGAGTTTCAAATTGAGCAGGTCTAAGACAGAGTACCTGGAGTGCAAGTTTAGCGCTGAGTCGAGGGAAGTAGGCAGGGACGTGAGGCTTGGATCACAGGTCATCCCGAAGAGAGATAGCTTCAACTACCTTGGGTCGATGATTCAGGGGGACGGAGAGATCGACGAGGATGTCACTCACCGTATAGGGGCGAGCTGGATGAAATGGAGGCTTGCATCTGGAGTTTTGTGTGACAAGAAAGTGCCATTGACACTAAAAGGTAAGTTTTATAGAGCTGTGGTTAGACCGGCTATGTTGTATGGGGCAGAGTGTTGGCCGGTTAAGAACTCCCATATCTAGAGGATGAAGGTAACAGAGATGAGGATGCTGAGGTGGATGTGCGGGCACACTAGGATAGACAAGATTAGGAATGAAGATATTCGGAAGAAGGTGGGCGTGGCTCCTGTGGATGACAAGATGCGGGAAGCGAGACTTAGATGGTTCGGGCACGTGCAGAGGAGAAGCCTTGATGCGCCTGTGAGGAGGTGTGAGCGGTTGGCCGTGGTGGGTACGAGAAGAGGTAGAGGGAGGCCTAAGAAGTATTGAGGAGAGGTGATCAGGCAGGACATGGTACGACTGCAGATTTCCGAGGACGTGGCCCTTGATAGGAAGGTCTGGAGGTCAAGCATTAGGGTTGTAAGTTAGGGGGTAGTAGAACTTTCCTTACTTCATACCGGGGGTGAGGCGGGTTTGGATTAGGGTTAATCTTAGATGGCTTGCAGTTTATGTTGAATCCACACTATCCTTGATGTTTATCTTAGCCCCGGGCCTTAGATACTAGTTAAGTTATTGCATGTCATTCATCTTTGGGTTGTTATGCTTCTGTCACTATTACGGTTTCTATATGAATTGTTTTTTCTTGTTTTTTATTTCCGTCTTTCTGAGCCGAGGGTTTATCGGAAACAACCTCTCTGCCCTATCGGGGTAGGGGTAAGGTCTGCGTACACATTACCCTCCCCAGACCCTACTTGGTGGGATTTTACTGGGTAGTTGTTGTTGTAGAATGCTAGGTTTATTTAGTGACAAGTGAAACAGCAGTTACTAGAGGAATGTGGAAGGCTTTGTAGCTTCAGCTATAATCTCCACCAAAATGAGCACTTGTTTGTCCTTTAAATATCCTGGTAGCTATTAATTAACGAGAAAACATCTGATGCCTTAACGTTTAAGTAGTTTCCTGAAATAGTAATTTTAGGATTTGCCGTTCTATCGATACCGCCAATGTTATCTTAGTGTGAAATTTCTTAACAAAAGTGCCATTCTATCAATAACCGATACATTTCATCTAACTGTTGCTTCCTGTAAAGTTAGCTCTACTACTAAATAATTACCTTTTTGGTTTATCTATTTTTGGATATTTATGTGGCACTTCCTCTAAATTTACTAAATTACAGCATGCTAGGCTGTCTTTATTATCAAACTAATTTGAGTAACCTTTTACAGGGACGTGTTTCTCTCATTTCTGTCGATGCGCTGCATCAAATACACATCCTAATATTCTTTTTGGCGGTCCTTCATGTGATATACAGTGCTATTACTATGTGGCTTGGAAAACTTAAGGTAATTCAAAGTATAATTTTCATTAATTCCTGCATTATACTTGAACTGCTGTGCCATTTTGTGTCGACCTTTTGGAATATCAAGAGAAACTCTGGTGGAGACCAGTTATCGGCTCTATATTATTTGGTGGTTTCTCTGGTCCATACCTTGAGCCCTTCAGAATTCAGATGATATATCAAATTTTGGACAAACATTCAATACTCTACTGGTAATAAATTAAAAACTGCAATACCAAATGTTTATGACATATCTAATGTTGATCATTACTATGCTCTCCTCCTTACTAGAATATGCCTCTAGATTTCCTTGGCTGTCGCATCGCTGAAGTACTTAAGCATCCAGCATTTTCTCTTTTCCTCATAGTAATGAATTAATTAATATTCAGAAAGTGTATGAAATCATTCCAGGAGTCTGGTTTACATGTATGCTCGATGATTTCTGGGGTCTACGGGATAAGATGACGAAGTCAATTTTTTCTTGTTTCATTGAAGATAAATGTGGTAAAAAAGCAATTGAAGATAAATTTCATGTGTGTTTCATCCAACTTTTTATACTTTTTTTAAAGCACTTTTTGTTTTGGTTGATACATTAGATATCAACCAAAGAATTGGACAGTCAGTCAAAGGGGTGCTGTTCATGGTTTTGTTCATTATTGATATTTTTTACTATCCATTTTAGATTCTAGACTGTCTAATGCTTGAAAATATGTTCTTCAGATTCGTGGCTGGAAAGGATGGGAACAAGAGACCTCAACCCATAACTATGAGTTTTCAAATGGTATGTCATAGTCTGCTGTACAAATAGCGGAAATCTCTGATTTGCTAGTAAACTGTGTTCGTTATCCTCATTTATTTGGATTGGCAATTGATCATTTCTTACATGGAACTTATAGATCCTTCAAGATTTCGGCTTACTCATGAGACATCATTTGTCAGAGCACATACTAGTTTCTGGACCAGGATCCCAATCTTCTTTTACATTGTGAGTAAGACACTTATATGAGAAGATATTGTTATTTTTATTCTATTTAAGAATTGCTTTATTCTTCAGCACATCCGGGAAGAAGAGTAATGCTTATTAAATGTTGCAATCTTATCTTTCCAGGGATGTTTCTTCAGACAATTTTTCAGGTCCGTGAATAAGTCTGATTACTTGACCCTCCGCAACGGTTTTATCAGTGTGAGTTTAGTTCTTTAAATTTTTTTTATGTCTTTCTTCTCTGTTTTCCTCTAGAAATTATGGATTATGCTTCTTGTATAGGTTCACTTGGCCCCTGGAAGTAAATTTAACTTCCAAAAGTATATCAAGAGGTCATTGGAGGATGACTACAAGGTAGTTGTTGGTGTCAGGTAGAGAGATGTGCTATTTCTTTATCCCAGTTTTTCCTAACGAACATGTACTGTATCATATCGACTGACTTATATTTGCTATTGGCAGTCCAGTTTTATGGGGATCGTTTGTGGTTTTCTTGCTCCTAAATGTTAGTGGTAAGTCATATGCTGTGATGGAAATATATTTGGACAATTCTTCTTTTTTTCACTTTCACTAATTAAGTCTGTTATTCGACATTTTTATATATTTCTGAAACATTTGATACATTTCAGGGTGGCATGCGTTGTTCTGGGCATCCTTAATTCCTATGATTGTAAGTTTTTTTTTTCCTTGTCCACCTTTTGTGATTCCATTGCAGGGAATTCTGATACTTATTATTTTCGCAGATCATTTTAGCTGTTGGAACAAAGCTTCAGGCGGTGTTAACAAGGATGGCTCTTGACATCTCAGAGAGACATGCAGTAGTCCAAGGCATCCCTCTTGTACAAGGCTCAGACAAATATTTTTGGTTCGGACGACCTCAATTGGTTCTTCACCTCATCCATTTTGCCTTATTTCAGGTATTACATGTCCCAATCAGATATATGTGATAAGCTAAAATACTGGCGTATTAGAGGACTGGAATGTACTTCTTCCATTTCAATCTAAGTGACGTAGTTTGACTTGGAGCGGGGTTTAAGAAAAAAAAAAGACTTGAAACTTGTACCAAACAGATAATAATTGTCTCTAGTCTGTTTCTATGAGTTAAGGTCTACGTACACACTACTCTCCCCAGACCCCACCGGTGGAAATATACTGGTTTTGTTGTTGTTGTTGTTGTTGTTGTTGTTGTTGTTGTTATAGTCTGTTTCTGTGAATGACTTGTGAGAGATAAATGTGTGGCTAACGCTGCGAAGTAAACGTTGAATTGTGCATACATTCATGTCGAGGATTTGGGCTTGAAATTTAAAAAAGAAGGGAAAATAGGGCTGGTGTCTGGATTTTAATAGTTTGCCTTATGTATCTCATGCAATTCTCTATCTCCATCTATTTCCTGACACTGACAAAAGTTCCATTGTTATGTGTATCTGATGCTAATCTATCATTTCAATTTGACAGAATGCGTTCCAAATAACATATTTCTTGTGGATATGGGTAATATTTCTTCCCCTTGTATCAAACTTCCCAAGATATTTAGTTTTAAAACCCATGAAACTATTGGTTGAAATGTTGATTATTTATTTTGCAGTACGAGTATGGGCTAAAATCTTGCTTCCATGACAAATTTGGCTTCGTCATCGCGAAAATTGCTTTGGGGTATGTTACTTGCAATAGAAAGTCACTTTATCAGGATGCCTATATATATGTTCTCAGAGCTTCAAACTGAAGCTTATGAATCTACTTTGTTGTCCCATTACAGGGTGGGAGTTTTATTCTTATGCAGTTATATCACTCTTCCACTCTATGCCCTTATAACTCAGGTATTTTATCAAATACTAACTGGAAGTTCCCAAGTGTCACGGTTCCCCCCCCCCCCCCCCCACACACACACACACACACACAAATTGAAAGCATAAATGTATTTAGGTTCTTTTCGCACCATTTTGCTTTGACCAAGCAGTTAGCTAGGGTACAAGCAAATATATTGTAGTCATTTAGCAGGATGGAAATGTGCCATAGTAAACTACATGAACTTCTTAGTACAACAATAACAGTTTCTACATCACATTCTCAATCAAGTTGGAATCGGCTGTATATATCTTTACTGCTCATTTAGCTCTGTTTAGGGCTTTAGGCCCATCTCAATTCAATATTACCTTGTCGTTTTTCGCTTCTCGAGATTCAAACTATGTCGACCTTTGACCAATGGTTTCTTCAACATATTAATTTTAGAAGAATTGCAATTTGTAATACTTTTCGTATAGTTTTTGAGTAGCTAAATTTTAATTTTAAAATATTGAGTTGATCTAATCTATATCTTCGAAGATTGGTCAAATTGACTCTCGAAAAGGGAAACATGGCAACTTAAAAGGGACGTGAGTATATGAAACAGTATTATACGTGGACTTTATAGTGTTAGCCAAGACTTCTTGTACTTTACATGGGAAAATAGGCTTAATTTTTATTTGTCATGATTGGAATTCGCAGATGGGCTCCAATATGAAGAAATCCATTTTTGATGAACAAACCTCAAAGGCGTTAAAGAAGTGGCATATGGCCGTGAAGAAGAAAGCGGGAGCTAAGGGAGACAAATCCACGCGAACACTGGGCAGTGGAAGTCCAAGGTCCTCAGTTGGCTCGCCTCTACACTCATCGATTGGTCCTACACTTCATCGGTTTAAAACTACCGGTCACTCAACACGTTTCAACGGCTATGACGATGTAGAAGCCTCTGACCTCGAGAACGATCCAACTACACCGATAAACCGTCCCGAGGACTCAAATGCACATGTTACTGATGATGATACTGAACTTCAAGTGCATGTTCCTCAAAAGGAAGAATCTACTAGGAATGAAGATGACTTTTCATTTTCGAAGCCTGCCCCTCAAAGGTGAAAAGGAAGCAGATAACAAATGCATATTTTTGGAGGAATATTATACGAAGTAGTTAGCCATTCCCAGAGAATCATATACATAACATATTGTCTCCACTACTATTTCTTGCCTTTTTACTATATTCCATTTTGAAATTATAAAAGAAAGGAAATTTGGATTTAGCCATGAAGTTTGGGTTCGAAAGTTCAAACACTCAGGCATCTATTTTCCTTATTATTTGTTGTTATACTTTCAAGTTTACCTTTAATGACATGTTTTTATAGTCATAAAATATCATAACATAATTAAGATAACAAGTTCGAAAGCTCTTTTTTATTAAATTCCGTGCGCATCCAAATAATGCCATAAAATGAAACGAAGGGAGTAATAGTTGGTGTAGAATTCTACCTTGGATAAAGTATTTTAGTGAATTCGGTACATTATTAATAAACGTGTGTCATGTGTTCTAAGCAGGGCTAATGTAGTGTTCAACCGACTTGTTTAATTAAACCCATAACTTTCGATGTAGAGTAAAATTTTATATACAAAAATTTAATAAAATTGTAAAAATAGTAGATATGAACCCATAATTTTAAAACTATTACGGGTTCAATGCTAAAAACCTTAAAAGTTGAACGCATAATATTTAAATCATGGATCTGTCTCTGGTTTTAAGTACGTTGTTTTACTTGAATAAAGTAGTTAGTTAATATGCTCTCTTATTTCAATTTATCATTTAGAGTATGTTTGGAAAGCCACCTCAGAATTGGATTTGGATGTAATTTAGTGCAATTATACAGTTTGACATGTTTGTCTGGCAAAATAATTACTTGGGCAACATGAAATTGGGTGTAATTACACTCTCCAATTCTCAAAGAGTATGTTTGGAAAGTCACCCTCTAATTGGAATTGGTGTAATTACTAGGGTAGTAATTACACAGTTGTGTAATCGCGACGACCTGTTTGTTTGCCATAGTATAATTACAGTGTAATTACAAGTTTACACTGTAATTAAAAAGCAAAAAGGAAAGAAATTAAAAAGCAACCTTGTAATTAAACAATGTAATTACCACCAATTCTCACCTCCCCCTTGAGAATTCGAGAGTGTAATTACACCCCTCCAATTACCTCCAATTCCATGTCGACCAAGTAATTACTTGGCCAAACAAACATGCCAAACTGTATAATTACACCCAGTTACACCCAATTACACCCAAATCCATTTCCAAGATGGCTCTCCAAACGGGCTCAAAGGGAAGGTGAGAATTCATGGTAATTACACTGTGTAATTACAAGGTAATGTAACTTTTCTAATTTTTTTTCCAAATATATTAAGTACTATTCTTTTTACAATATTCTTTTTTATTTCTCTTATTCATTTTTTTAAACCTTCCAGCACGTTTGCTTATTGTGTGCTTCCCAACAATTTTGCAACTTTTCATATTTAGCTATTTTTTTCTTAGTTGTTAAACACAATTTCGATTTTACTAGCTTTAATTTCTATTTATTAGTACAAATAATTATTAAGAAAAAAATACCTTTTAAACTCATATTTATCTTTTTTTTTTTAATTTAGAAAGTGCAACAAATCATAGATTTCATATTTTACTCATATGAGTTGGTAAAAAATATAATTTTTTTTATTAATTTTTTTAAGTTAAGATATTATATATTGAAAATAGTCAAGATGCCGATAATATTTTTTCGATTTTAGTTACCAATTTATAATTATTTAATATTTTTGTTTTTTAAAATATATTTTAAATCCCTGATTATAAATAATATCTAGCATTTCTTATATATACAGGTATTTGTTACACATTAATGACTTAGTGAAAAAAATTATATTGCTATTGAAATTAATTAAAAAATAATATTATTTATTTGGAAAATACTTACTACTTTTAAGATATTATTTATCAATTGATAATTATTTCATATACTATTTAATATATTTTGATAGGTTAATCTAAAAAAATATATATTTAACTATGTAATTTCACTTGTTCAATCAAACATGACAATGAGAATTACACTGTAATTATGTTCTGGCAAATAAATATGTCATTATAATTATTATATTATATAATTATTAGGGTGTGTAATTACTATCTTAGTATTTATTTAACCCAAAAATAGTATTTGAATTTTATATATATATATATATATATATATATATATATATATATATATATATATATGGGAAAAAAGAAGATACCTGTCAAAGCATTAGGAATTCCTTTGACGAAGAACTCAACGCTATCGAGAAAAATGGTTGAGTGGAAGTAAATGCTAGAAAACCAGAGAATTTTGTTTGGGTGGGGGTGGGGGGGTTCAGTGTTCCACTTATTCCAAAAGAAGAATTAATCCAAGTAGCCGCTCAGCCAATCGCTTAAATTAAAAATAACCAGTGAAAGTATATATATATATATATATATATATATATATATATATATATATATATATATAATTTATGTATTATATGTATATAATTATGTATAATCAATATATAATCTATGTATATGGATAGAAAAAGTAAACAATAAATATGATGGTTATTTGTGGAAAGATCTCATTTGTTTTTTCAATAATTTGTGGAATATTATATAAAAAAGATAGCGAAGGAAAGACAAAGAAGATAAGAGCACGGGTAGAAAGAGGGTTCTGCTAGAAAATGATGGAAAAGTAAAAGGAGGGATGATTTGGGTCAAGTTTGGGAACGAATGGAAGTTCCTAGTCAAGTGAAATAGTATAAGGATATTGTGAAAGTTGAGGTAAAACATTAAGGATGATATTGGTAAAAAAAAAAACTCTCCAATTCTCCCTCTAAACTTTTTATTTTTCATCCACTCACTTTTTTTGTACTCATTGCCATGCTTGCATATGCCCTAAAAAATTCTTATAGTTTATTGGATAGCATAATCTTTGTTGCACAGATTTCAAAAATATATCTCTGTTATAAATAGAACTCTATTTAGAGTGAATGTCTATCTTATAGAGAGTTCTACTTTGTGGCTAAGTCATTTCTTCCCAATAAATAGAGGATCGTACCTCATTGTAAATCATCCCAAAATTCAATAAGAATTACTCTCTCTTTCTCTGCAATATTGTTCTTCTACTTTTATTGTTTATTACACGTTAGCAGCACGAGACTCTACCGTCTCAAGAAGCTCTTTGAGAAGATTAAGGTATAACTTTTCTCCTCTTTTTAATTATGACTGACATTATGAAAAGAAAGTTCGTTGCCCTTGAAATTTCGGGCAAGAACTATATGACATGGGTGTTGGATGCTGAAATCCATTTAGATGCAATGAGTCTTGGAGACACCATTAAAGACAAAACTAAAGCATCCACCCAAGACTGTGCTAAGGCCTTGATTTTCTTGCGACATCACCTTGATGAAGGTTTGAAAATAGAATATCTCACAGTCAAAGATCCACTTGTTTTGTGGAATGACTTAAAGGAAAGATATGACAACTTAAAGTTGGTCACTCTTCCACAAGCACGATGTGATTGGGCTCATTTGAGGCTCCAAGACTTTAAGTCTGTTTCTGAATATAATTCTGCGATGTTCAGAATTACTTCTAAATTGAAACTCTGTGGAGATACTATCACTGACTATGATATGCTTGAAAAAATATTTACAATGTTTCATGCCTCTAATATGGTCCTGCAACCGCAATACAGAGAGAAAAGTTTCAAGAAGTACTCTGAGTTGATTTTTCTTCTTCTTGTGGCTGAACGAAACAACGAATTGCTCATGAGAAATCACGAAAATCGACCCACTGGGTCTATACCATTGCCTGAAGTGGATGAGGTGTATTCCCATTATGCTAAGCATGGAAAAGGCCGTGGCCCTATTCGTGGTCGTGGTCGTGGTCATGGTCGTGGCCGTGGACAAGGAAGAAATTTTCCTGGTGTTAATCACCCCCCAAAGAAAAATAACCACCAAAAGTGGAAAGGGAAAGATGAGAAGCTAAAGGCAAATGGTTCAGAAACTGAATGTTATTGTTGTGGTGGAAAAGCACACTGGGCAAATATTTGTCGTGTAGCAAGACATTTGGTTGAGCTTTATCAAGCATCTCTAAAGAATAAAGACTCTGAAGCTAATTTTGTCTATGACAATGAATTTGACATCACCCACTTAGACGTGGCAAACTTCTTTAAGCGCCCTGATGGAAAAATAGACCACTTGATCGGTGATGGATCTGTGGTTAAAGAAGATTGAGTAGTTTGATTTTATTTTATTTTGTTTATTCGTATTAGTTAGTGAATAAACATCATGTAATTATCATAGTTTACATGAGTAGTAGTTTTAATTAGTATGTCGAATTAGTATAATCTGTTATTGAATAAAGTTTGAGAATTGTCTAAATTTATACTCATCATCAGTTGTAATTTATGTTAGGAGTTGATAATCGTGAAAAAAAAATTACAAAAAAAAAATAAAAAAAATAAAAGGGACGAAAACTTGCAAACGAAAACTAGCGTGAAACTATACACGGGACGAAAACTAGCATGAAACTATAACTTGCAAATGAAAGGGACGAAAACTAGTGTGAAACTATTTGCTAAAGCATTTCAATAAGTTAGGATTGATTTCAAATCAACTGACACTACGAAATTTTTATTAAAATGCAATCTTTGTTTTTTAATTAAGTTGTTCAATCAACGATTGTGTCTTACGGAAAATTATCATCACACTTATTGAATAAGTTATTTTTGGGTTTGACTTCACTTTGAATCCTTTCCTATATCTCTGAAAATACTAATATTTATTCGTATATTTCTTTTGTATGTCAAACCATGGGAAGCAAATATGGATATCCCACAAAACAAATTTGGATTAAAGTTCAATTGTAAAAATATTTGTTTAATTGATTCATGTACGACACATACAATATTAAAAGAGAAGAAATATTTCTCTCATTTAAGTATGTGTAAGACAGATGTTACTACAATTTCTGGTAGTAGTAATTTAATTGAAGGCTCTGGAAGAGCTACTATAACTCTGCCTAAGGGAACAATACTTATCATAGAGAATGCAATGTCCTCCTCCAAGTCTAAGAGGAATTTGTTGAGTTTTAAAGACATCCACCGAAATATATATCATATTGAGATAATAGATGAGAATAATCTTGAATATCTCATCATTACCAAGAATGTCTCTGGCCAAAAGAGGGTTATTGAGAAGTTCTCATCTTTATCTTGTGGCTTGTATTAGACAAGAATTAGTGCAATTGAGGCACATTCTACCGTAAATCAAAAGGTTACTGATTCCAATACTTTTATACTTTGGCATGATCGATTGGGACATCCTGAATCAATTATGATGAGACGAATGATAGAAAACTCAAATAGGCATCCATTAAAGAATTTAAAGATTCTTTTAAATAATGAATTTTTTTGCACTTCTTGTTATCAAGGCAAGTTAATTATTAGACCATCACCAACAAAGGTTGGTATTGAGTCCCCTGCATTTTTGGAACGTATACAAGGGGACATTTGTGGACCTATTCACCCACCTAGTGAGTCGTTTAGATATTTTATAGTCTTAATAGATGCATCTTCTAGATGATCTCATGTGTGCCTATTGTCATCTCGCAACCTCGCGTTTGCAAAATTAATGGCACAAATAATTCGATTACGGGTACAATTTCTCGATAATCCAATTAAGTCTATTAGACTTGATAATGATGCTGAGTTTTTATCCCAAGCATTTAATGATTATTGCTTATCAATTGGGATAAAAGTGAAACATCCTATAGCTCATGTTCACACTCAAAATGGCCTTGCAGAGTCCTTAATTAAACGTCTGCAATTGATAACAAGACCGTTACTCATGAAAAAGAGGTTGCCCATTTCTGTTTGGGGTCACACCATTTTGCATGCAGCAATGCTAGTTCATCTCAGACCGACAAATTATCATAAATATTCCCCGTTGCAATTAGTTTTGGGTCATGAACCTAATATATCCTATTTAAGAATTTTTGGATGCGCAGTATATGTGCCTGTAGCACCGCCATATCTCACCAAAATGGGTCCCCAAAGAAGGTTAGAAATATATGTTGGGTTTGAATCGCCCTCTATTATTCGCTACCTCGAAACATTAACGGGAGATTTGTTTGCTGCACGATTTGCAGACTATCGATTCGATGAGACACTTTTCCCAAATAGGGGGAGAAGTTGGTGAAACCAAACGGGAAATTTTGTGGAAAAATCCATCATTATCTCATCTTGATCCACGTGCCTCTATTTGTGAAAAAGAGGTGCAAAAGATTATCCACTTGCAGAGAATAGCAAATCAAATACCAGACGCATTTACGAATCTGAAAAGGATAATATAATCACATATCCCTGCAGAGAATGTTCCAATCCGTATTGATGTCCCTGTTGGACAATCTTATAGTGTCATAGCTAATAAGTCAAAAGCACGCCTCAAACGTGGTAGACCATTAGGTTCTAAGGATCGAAATCCTAGAAAAAGGAAAACAAATGATCAAAATGACACTACGAAAGAGTCTCACGAAGAAATACACGATTTAATAAATTCTGAGATTCATGAGGAAACCACTGAGCCCGAGACTCAAGAAAATAAGGAACTATCAATAAATCCAATTGATATTGAGATAAATTTGAATCGATTAGATATAGTGGTGGATTATGTCTTTGCATATAATGTTGCATCTAGCATTATGTAAGATAGTGATGATCTTGAACCTCAATCTGTAGGAGAATGTCGACAAAGACGTGATTGGCCAAAATGGCAAGAAATAATCCAATCAGAGTTGAATTCACTTGAAAAACGTGAAGTTTTTGGCCTGTAGTCCAAACACCTAATGATGTTAAGCCTATATGCTATAAATGGGTCTTTGTACGCAAGAGGAATGAGAAAAATGAGGTACAAAGATATAAGGCACGCCTTGTTGCACAAGGATTTTCACAAAAACCTGGTGTCGATTATGAAGAGACATATTCACCCGTTATGGATGCTATAATGTTCTGTTATCTCATTAGTTTTGATGTCCATGAAAAGCTTGACATGCATTTAATGAATGTGGTTACCGCCTACCTTTATGGCTCACTTGATAATGAGTGTAAGCACGTGATTTTTGCCCAATATGAAAATTACTCCCAAAAATTCAAAAATAAAATGATTTTTCTTTGGTGTGCAATTTTGTGATATTTTGAATAATTATTTGTATTTGTCTGTGCGTTGTTTATTTGCTAAATTAATAAAAATACAAAAATATGTCGCATTTTGCATGTAGGATTTAATTCTACAATTGTTAGTAATTAAATTTGTTTTACAAAAATTAAAATTACAAAAATAGGCATCGTTTGCATTTTTAGCATTTAATGTCCAAATATACAATTTTATGCTTAATTATTACTTAATTGTGCGTTAATTGTTATTGGGAGTTAATTTGCGCTTTTATAACTTAATTTAATTCTTAATAATAGTTTAAGTATTTTTATAATTTAGTTTTAGAGAAATAAAAGAAGAAAGAGAGCGAAAATATAAAGAAAGTCGGAATTGGGCCTCTTCTTCGATTTCAAGCCATAGGCCCAAAAAATGGCCCAATCTTCCCTACAACCTAGTCCATTTCGAACTGGGTCGACCCAGTCCATAACCCAACACCCCTATTATTTTACAAACAAAATAAAAAAAAAAGAAAAGAAAAAACCCTAAAACTACTAAGTCATCCGCCACCCCCCTCATTTTCCTTCTTCTTCCTCAAAACTCCAAAACACCCCATCCATGGCTGCCTCCCCCCACAAACCCCAGCCTGCAACGTCGACCACCCTCCCCCACGAACCCGTCACTGCCCGTCGTCCAGTCCGGCACCCACTCGTCGACCACCACCAAACAGAAACCACTCGTCGACCACCACCAACAAACCAGACCCAGTTGTTCCCATGGCTGCCTAGCTCCTCGTCGGACAGCTCGAACAGCTGCTACCTCACCTCCGAGCTACTGTTTCATCGTCTCGAGCTGTTGCTTCATCTCCCAGTTGCTCCTGCTTCATCATCGTCATTCAACGTCAAGCTCAAAGTCGAGCTCGACGTCCATGGATGACCCTCGACGTCCATGGCTCGACGAGTTGTGCTCCTGTTTCATCCCTTCTGCTGCGCCGAGTTGCTGCTTCTGCTTCACTCGATCTCCTTCACGCACACAACCAGTCGCCGCTGTTTCGTCTTCTTCACTGCTGCGTACTGCCGTCGACGACCCCATGAGTCTGCTGTTTGGTTGCTCACCATCGTACTGTTGTTGACGACGCAAGGCAGTCCGGTTAAAGTCCGGCAAAGGTCGAGGGTTTTTCGTCGAGTCAAGATCCTGTACATCGTGTGTTCATCGTCGTTTGGTCGAGCTTTGGTCGAGGTTCGTCGAGTCAGTCCATACATATTTCGTTTCAATCCGGTTAGTAGTTTTGAATTTTATTTTGTCCATTTTCGTTTTTATATTTCTCAAAGTTAAAATCGTTAAATATTCGATTCTTGTTTTGTTCGTTGTTCATCGTTGAAATCGTTTTTCTAGTTTGTTAATGTTCATGTGCTTTGTTAAAATGAATTTTCAGATTTCAAAATAGAAGTTTAATTAGTTGTTTTCATGTTTATTTCATGTTTGTATTATTGTTTAAGTGAATATTTGTTAGTTTAATATTAGTTAGATACAAATTGAAGTTTAATTAATTGTTTCTTCAATTTGTTTAATGTATTTTATGTATTTTCCGGAAATTGTTAATATTGTTAAGATCAAGTTTAAATTCATAATTGTTTCTTCTTAGGTTTTGTTTTGTCATTTGCCTAAAAGAATTTAGTTGTAATAAAGGAAGTATGTTGGTTTTAATCATTTGAATCCGTCGTTTTTATTTTTAGATTTAATTCATGTTCATATTATGTTTGTTGATCTTGAATCCGAAATTTGTATAGTTTGATTTCTTCTTTATCATTTATGATTATCTCTTGAATTTGTCTCATAATCTTGTTTAAGTTTGATATAGGAATTGTTGGTTGTAATGTTGTTATGGTTGATTTTAAGTTCAATATTATTGAATTTAGAAATCTAAATATACTTGTTTGATTGTTGTTGTTGTTTAAATCCGAAAATAGGTTTGTTGTTGCTAAAAATATTGTTCAATCAAATTTTAGTTGTTCTTGGTTGTTCAATTTGTGTTCATATGATTTGTGGTTGAAATCATGTTCATGTGATTTGTTATTGAAATGTTGAAGAAATCATGTTCATGAAATTTGTTGTTTGAACATTGTTAGAAATTAATCGTATTGCCTATATTTTGGTTAAGTTTGATTAATTGATGTGTTATAGCTGATGGGTAGTTTGGTAATTTGTAGTACGTTCAGGGGTAGTTTGGTAATTTTCAGTAAGGTCGGAGGGGTAGTTTAGGAATTGTACATTTTTTAATTGTTTATATGAAGCATGGGAGACAAAATAAAATGGGGTGGGTTGTGATATAGTTTTTTAACATAAAGGGGGGACAAGACAAAATTTAGTGGGGGGAATCTTGTATTATTTTAAGTGAAGCATGGGGGACAAAATATAATGGGGTGGTGTGATATGTTTATTTAATGTAATGGGGATGAGTGGGAATATAATGGGTTGGGTAGAGAAAAAGTATTGATTTTAATTAATTAAAAGATTTATGGTATGAGTTATATATAGGAAGTCTTGAAATCAGATTTAAAAAGGAAGAGAGATAGACAGAAAAATATACACAGACAGAAAAAAAAACGAGAGAGAGAAACAAATCTGAAAATAAGAGAGAGAAAAGGGCTGAACATTTAAGAGATAGAAAATTCCGAAAAATATTTAAGCTTTCAAATAACAAAAAAAAAACTAAAAAAAATATTCTGTTTTCTTTTGTTATTTGAAATCAGAATTAATTGTTGTTTCATAAAAGCTGGAAGTTTTTTGTTTTTTTTATTACTACTCCACCGGTCTGTTACTGGGTTGTTACTGTTGCTGGGCTATTGTTGCTGTGTTGTACTGATTTACTGCTGCTGCTGATTCTCATATTCATTTTCTTTTGCTTCCAATATCAGGTACACAACTGAAAAGCTGTTTATTGTAATCCGAAATATGAAGCGTGGATACATATGAAGAATGAAAATTTGAAGTTTTAATTTCGTTTTTTCTTTGTTCCTTTTGTTGATTGTATTTAAGCTATTTCATGAATTACTAAATAATAACTGGAATAAGAAAATAATATCATAAGTTAGTCTGTAATAAATCAGTTCGGCAAAATATGTTAATTCACTAGTTATGAAGGCTTCAAGATTATAGGTTGATCATGAACAAGTAGCTAAATTTAGCTAAGACACGGATTTAAATTAAACATCGTAAATTAAGGATTAAGGCATGACTTGAGCTTAAGCAAGATTAAAAGAACGTTTAAGTCTAATAAACTTTCTAATAAGCTTTAGTAATTATGATTAAATCTAGTTTCAAATGATTGTGAATAATTAATCTCAATAATATTTTTTTTAAAAAAAAATAACAATGCTGAATTTTAATCTAGCTATATTTGTTTATTTTGAATATTAGTTGTTGAATTTTTATTTTATTTATAATTTCAAAATTAAGAGTAAAATTCCTTTTTCATCAATATTTGTATTAATCAAGCAATTAGCATGTCATTTTTTTTTAAAATAATAAAAAGCTAGTAATTAATTAGGATTTTCTTTCTTTATTTTAGAGACTAATATTTATAGAAAAATGTAGTCGTTTTAAGATTTGTCCATTTAAAATAAATGAGATGAGCCTCGCTTAATGAAATGTATAGATTGCGGGGCCCTCAATAAATGTACATTTAATCGCTTAGAATTAGGGAGGAGCCGTTTTAGCAAATTTCACGGCCCTACCCAAAATAATGATACGCTAGTCGCTCTAGGCGCGTATTTAATAATGTTATTTTCTTAAATACGGGTGTGCATTTATGTAACCCAAATCTAAATCTCAACGGAGTCGAAATGTGTCGATAATCACGGGTGCATTGATTGCGACGTGATTTGAAATACGTTTTCACAATGTTGCAATTCTTCGTAAAATAATAACAATAAATAATAATAATAATAATAATAATAAAAGCGGCTAAGGGATAAATTTGCACATAAGTTTATAATACGTATTATATCAGATAATCAAGCCAAATATAATAGTTGAGCGACCGTGCTAGAACCACAGAACTCGGGAATGCCTAACACCTTCTCCCGGGTTAACAGAATTCCTTATCCGGATTTCTGGTTCGCGGACTGTAATACAGAGTCATTCTTTTCCTCGATTCGGGATTAAACTGGTGACTTGGGACACCCTAAATCTCCCAAGTGGCGACTCTGAAATAAATAAACAAATCCCGTTTCGACTGGCCTTTAATTGGAAAAAACTCCTGTACACCCGCGAGGGCGGAAAAAGGAGGTGTGACAGCTCTGGCGACTCTGCTGGGGACTTTTATGGTAACTCAGAACCATTGGTTCGGGGTTAGAGATTCGAGCTTAGATAAATTGTTATATTTGGCTTTATCTGATTTTTACATGTTTGAGCCTAATGTGCTAAATGTTGCTTTTACCGCTTTGATATTATTTGACTGTATATATAAACTGTGCCGAACCCTTCTCTCTTCACCTCCGGGGATGTGCTTACTGGTTGAGACTCCTTATTCTGTTAGTGTTATACCCTGAAATAAGAAAGAGGTCGGACAAGTTACAAAGCCGGATGGCCTTTTGGTTCCCGGTAAGTTGCCCCCTCCTCGACTCGAGCTGTCCGCTCGGGTACACAGTCTAGTACACTGACCCAGGTTTTGAATATAGAATAACGTGACTTCATGCCGGATCCCTAGTAGGAACGCTTATTTGCATCACATTGCATTTGACTTAGGGGACTCAACACAGGGGTTGGGTCCATCTAGGACTAGCAACCTGAAATGAAAAGACCATTCTGATGCATCCTACTTGCTCTGTACATATATTTGTTTCGAACTTGCGTGGTGACCGGTTTCTGAATCTCGGGAATGTTGGAAAATTGAAGAAAAAAAAAGGAAAAAGAATATATCAGTTAGGGAGTTAATTGATTATTTTAGAAAAAATCAATGACCAATTACTGGCGAAACTCTGCCGAAATTTTGAAAAAAAAAGAGGAAAATATTTTATTTTGTTTTACTAAAAAATATAGAAAAAAAGAGTCTTTTATTTTTGGAAAATAGATTGTTTTATTGTTTGTTGAAAATAAAAAATATTGTTATTTTGTCTTTTTCAAAAATAGAAAAGGAAAATAGATTGTCTTGCCAGAAAAAAAAAATGGAAAAGAGTCATGTTTTAAATAGTTCGGTTAATTTGCCCGAACTACGCGGGTTTGATTCTCACCGGATGTGAGATACGTAGGCAACCCTCATCGGGTCCAACCCCCTTTTGCTAAAAAAAAAGCCAAAAACAAAAAAAAAAACAAATAAAAAACATGTCAAGATTTTTAATTTTGTCATAAATAAGTCGGATGATGTCCAACTTCCCTTTTTACAAAAAAAATATAATAGCAAAATATATATGTCAAATTTCTAAGAAGTCGGGTGACGCTGTTTTATGAAGACATAGCCGAATGTTCTCGAAGGGGACGCCGGAAGGCTGACTTTGCATAAACAGCCACTTTTGGGTCATATTTAAGATTTAGTCTGGTTGACCCACACAGCCTTAAAAATCTTCGTCCCCGAGACGTTGAAAGGCCGTGTTTGCAATATTGAGTTTCCTAATTTGAAAAACGATAAAAAAGAGTCATAAATAAGTCAGGTGATGTTGTTATGTCATAAATAGCCAAATATTCCCAAACGGGGCACCGGAGGGCTGACTTTGCATAAACAACCACCTTTGGTCGTATTTTGATTTTTGACCCTCACAGCCTTAAAATTTTCGCCCCTGAGGCGCAGGAAGACCGTGTTGCAATATCGGGTCTTTTATCTAAAAATATTAGAATTAAGAATTGAGTTCTTCATTTGAAATATAGGGTTAATTTTGAGTCGATAATATAGATAGTAGTTTTTGGAGTTAAATAAAAGTTTTCTTTTGCTTAAACGCTTTAATAAATGTGCAGGATGAGCACGACAATAAATGAGCCTTTTTCAATAATGACCAAAATCCCTTTTGAGCTGCAATTGTGGTGGAATGATTTGGGCAAAGAAGGGCAAGACGAAGTGAGAAAATATTTGAAAGACCTTCCGGATTTATTAGACATTCAGCCTCGGGGGATATCATCAGGGCATTGGTCGCCCATTGGGATTCAGCACATAATGTGTTTCATTTTTCAGACTTTGAACTCACCCCAACAATAGAAGAAATAGCGGGGTACATTGGAAGTGACCAAGCTCCATTGAGATTCAAATACTTGATTGCTCCTAGAGCCATTACCATACATCGATTCCTGGATTCCTTAAAAGTACCCCAGACAGTTCATCACCTAGATTTTGCAAAGGGTTTCTGCAGTTTCCGCTTCGTGTATGATAGATATGGCCATGTGGGCGGGTTTAATAATCCAGACTTTAAGCTTTGCAGTAGAAATAGCCGACAAAAATAGGAGAAACACAGGCGAGTGGTATTTATGGTAGCTTTTTGGGTCTCGTAATATTCCCAAGGAAAGATGGTAATATTGATTTGAAAGTAGCAGGCGTCGTCAGTACTTTGCAAACCATGGGGAAAAGCACTTTAGCACCTATGATTGTGGCTGATATCTTCAGAGCTCTCACTGCGTGCAAAACTGGGGGCAAATTTTTTGAGGGATGTAACTTATTGTTACAAATGTGGATGATTGAGCATTTGTGCCCGCGCTCTCAGTTATTGAGTTATGGCTCGGCTGAGAAAACTTGTATAGGGGAATTTTGTACGAGAATCAAAGGGGCTAATCTACCTGAAGGAGTCACGGCTTGGGCATTATTATTTCGGAACCTCGAGGCTATCCAGATACAGTGGGTGCTTGGATGGTTGTCTGTCGAGGAAGTCATATATATGCCAGCAGCCCGACCGCATTTTTTGTTAACGGGACTCAAAAGCATACAACCTTATGCACCGTATCAGGTTCTGAGGCAACTCGGTAGATATCAAGTAATACCGAGAGATGAAGATTTAAGTACCCAAGTGGTCGAAATTAGTCCTGACGGTCGATTCCCCGAGGAAGAGGTTCGTCAAATTTGGAGTGAGTGTCAATATCTGATGGCAAACACTTGTGTGTCTGATAGGGTCAGAGGGGAAATTGCTCCAGGGTATCATGAATGGTTCAGAGGTGACGTGGCATATGGAAGACCGGCTAAAAGACCTCATCTCGAAGATTTCGCCAAGTCGTCCCAAGAGCAGTGGGATTGGTTAGCAAAGGAAGAAAGCTATCGAGTTGAGATTGGTAAATTAAAGCAACAAGTCGAGAGTCTGAAATTCGAGAGCAGTGTATAGGTTGCCGAGGATCAAGGTGAAAAGAATAGACTAGCCAGAGAAAATGACGCTCTTAAAGACCAAGTCCGACAGTTGAAGATAACCATCGATAAGCAACCGAGGAGCCGATCCGATGAACAATTGGTAAAAAGATTGGAAAGCGAAGTCAGAGAATGGCGGGATGAGCTAGGAAAAGCTGGAAATATCATGGCAGAACTTAAAGCACAATGGGCGACAAGAACGGAAGAGAGTCGCCAATACTTGAATCAGTTGAAAAGGGACCATGAGAAAATTGTTACCAATTTAAAGAGAAAAGTAGTTGCCCTTGAAGGTAGAGCGGTTAGGCAGGCTAGAGACTTCGAAACTGAAAGCGGACATTGTTACAACTTGTTAGCCCAAATGGAGGCAGAAGTGCAACAGCTGCAAGACCAGCACTTGCAAGACTCCCGAGCTTTAAAGACGTGCAGCGATCAGATAAGACGCTTGCTCATAGAAAAGAAGCAAACAAAAGACAGGATTAGAGCCATTGCTCATGCTATTGTCAGGAGATGCCGGGTTTGTGAAGACATGACCCGTACTACTTTTACCTCAGCAGTGATGATCTATGTGAAGCGAACCATGAATGAGTTAGAGCAGCTTGAAAGGGATTTGGATCCTAGACCCGCGGCGAGGCCGAACGACGCCCCGCGGATACCTAAGTTTGAAGCACTAGAATATGCATAGTCCGTGTCTGTGAGTGTCTACCATTTCGAGTCAGTCTTTTGTACGTCCATTATCTTTCTGGATTGAGTATGTTTGCAAGCTTAGAGTTTTTATTTGCTTTCAGATTGCGTTTGTTAGTTTCTTTCCAAAACAAAAGATGTAGAGTTTGTAAAAGTCTATTTATTAATGAAAGTTGAGCATTTTATTTCCACCCTTATTTTTACATTTATCTTCATGAACTACGCTTGGTTTGATTCGTGCGGGATCACGATACATAGGCAATCTCCATAAGATTCGACCATAATCGAAAAGAAAACAAAAAGAATGAAAAGTAAAATATAAGGAAAATCAAGAAAAATAGAAAGAAAGAAAAGAGCGGAAAAACAAGAGAGAGAAAAGAAAAAGCACAAGAGAGGGATAAGGCGAGGAGAAGAAAATGAAACAAGGAATGAAATGCCGGGATGACGCATGCAATCGGGCAAACGCATAATAGAAAGGAATAACTGTATAAGTGCATTCATGCCAACGTGTGGTTGTTAAATCTGTTGAGACCTAATCGCTAACAAAGTGGTTGTCTAAATGTGTGATATCAGGCAGGTGGTTAATTGATTGGCAATTCTGGCAACTCATCCCTACAACACCCGGTCGAAAGATCAAGTAAAAATGACCGGGCAGGATTCAGAAATCAGCATCGTAGACCCTTCGAATGAGGTTGAGGTAACAGATGTGGGTGCTATGAAAGAAGAGATGAGGAAATTAAAAGCACAAATGGCTGAAATGCATCAGGCATGGTCGCAGGGATACCCAACACCACTATATCCTGCCAACCCATCTTACATCCCACCATTTGCTCAAGCTCAGGAGCCTACCACTTCCCACACATCTTCAGCTTTCCCTTATCAGGCCCAGGGTTATGGTACCACGTCATACGCTCCCCCAGCTCCACCCTCCAAACAAAACCCTCCACCACCCATGGTTCCCATCTTTGTGGCACCTCCCCCAGCTCCACTACATAGATCATCCAGTGAGCCGCTATTCCAAGCTCACGACACCCAATATTACCCTCCCGAACCTACTTTCAAAGTGCCTGAGCCAGTCTACTCTCCCCATTTTGAAATCCCGGGAGAAGTTGAGAAACCGGTTAAGAATGCAGAACAAGAGGAGGTGATTCGTAAAGTCAAAAGCCTGGAGCAATCCTTCAGGAACATGCATGGTTTAGGAAATCAAGTTAGTGTCGCATACAAAGATTTGTGCCCTTTTCCTGATGTACAGTTGCCTGCAGGGTTTAAAATGCCGAAGTTTGACTTATATGAGGGGCACGGTGACCCAGTAGCCCATCTGCGTGGTTTCTGTAGCAAAATGAGAGGGGCTGGGGGAAAGGATGAGTTGTTGATAGCATATTTCGGGCAAAGCCTAAGCGGGTCAGCGCTAGAATGATACACGAGGCAAGACCCCGGCCGATGGTATACATGGGATGATTTGGCCCAGGCATTCATTGGCCATTTTCAATATAACCTCGAAATAGTCCCTGATCGTCTGTCATTGTTGAAACTAGAAAAGAAGCCTGGGGAAAGTTTTAGAGAGTTTGGTTTCCGCTGGAGGGAACAAGCTGCAAGGGTTGATCCTCCCATGCGGGAGAGTGAGATGGTAGATTACTTCTTGCAAACATTGGAACCTACCTATTTTGGTCATCTAGTGACATCTGTCGGGAAGTCGTTTAATGAAGTGGTAAAGATGGGAGCCATGATTGAAGAAGGATTGAAATCTAACAAGATCTTGAGCTACTCGGCGTTGAAAGCAACCACCTAGGCCATCCAAAGCGGTACTGGTGGTGTGCTAGGGAAGAAGAAGAAAGAAGAAGTTGCTACAGTTGAAGCTAATATTTGGTCCAGGCACAATAATCGTCCACTCTACTACAACCAACCCAGACCCCACCACCCAAACTATCAATATACCCCATATGGTCCACCACAACACTATTATCCACCACCAGAACCACACTTTTCTATTCACCACGCCCAGACCTACACTCAACCCCCAGTGCACTCGCAATGGCGTACACCAAGTCCCCAAAATACACAGCCACACCCACAAAACACCTATCCACCTCCCAGGGCTAACAGACCAGGAACCAGCTTCCGCCCAAACCAAGCTTTTAGAAATGAGAAGGCCCCAAACAAAAAAACATTTACTCCGCTGGGAGAATCTTACACTGCTCTTTTCCACAGATTGAAACAGTTGGGGATGCTGACCCCAGTTGAATCCAAAGCACCAAATCCTCTTCCCAGAAACCTGGACCACTCTGTTAGCTGCGAGTATTGCTCAGGGATGCCGGGGCATGATACTGAAAAATGTTGGAAGTTGAAAAACGCAATCCAAGAGCTCATTGATAATCGCCGTATTGAGGTACAGGCTCCAGAGGCCCCGAACATCAATCAAAATCCGTTACCAGCGCATTATGAGGCCAACATGATCGAACTGATACATAAGGGGGCAGAGCCTAAGAAACCTTCGCAGGTGGTTATGGTGATTCATTCTACGGAAACCAAAGAAAAGACAGTGAGTGAAAGGCCAGTGGTTCAGTTAAAAGCAATAGAAGACAAGCCAGTGCTAGTAATGGGAAAGGGACCGTTTGTGGCCGAGAAAAAGCAGGAGCCAGTCAAGATAGTGGTACCAAGGTCAGTATCCACGCCCGTGGTGGTTGTGAAGGGAGCCTATGTAGAACCGGTTGTCATAAAACCGGTAGTCCAGTTACCCATGGTTGATAACAAAGCTGTACCCTGGAAATATGACAAAGTAGTGGTGACATACAAAGGAAAGGAAGTTGAGGAAGAAATTTGTGAAGCACAGGGACTGACCCGATCGGGACGTTGTTTCGCTCCCGAAGAGTTGAGAAAAGCTAAAGGCGCAAAAGACAATCCAGTACCAGTTAAAAAGGCTGTAATAGAAGAAGAGGCAGAAGAGTTTCTGAAAAAGATGAAAGGACAAGATTATTCCATTGTTGAGCAACTGAGAAAAACACCGGCCCAAATCTCATTGTTGTCATTATTAATCCACTCTGATGAGCATTGCCGAGCTTTAATGAAGATATTGAATGAGGCTCATGTGCCTGACAAAATCTCAGTAAACCATTTAGAGACAATTGCCAACAAGATCTTTGAAGTGAACAGGATAGCATTTTCTAATGATGAATTGCCTATGGAAGGCACAGAACACAACAAGGCTCTCTATTTGACGGTCAAATGTGAAGGTTCAATGGTTACTCGGGCACTGATCGATAACGGGTCGAGCGCTAATATTTGCACGTTATCCACATTGAACAAGTTAAAAATTGATGAGGATAGAATCCGCAAAAATAGCATTTGTGTTCGAGGGTTTGATGGAGGAGGAACAAACACGGTAGGAGATATTGTACTCGAATTGACTATTGGCCCAGTCGAGTTCACGATGGAATTTCAGGTGTTGGATGCTGCAGTATCCTATAATATTTTGTTGGGTCGACCGTGGATTCATGCGGCAAAAGCCGTACCCTCCACACTGCACCAAATGATCAAATTCGAGTGGGACAGACAAGAAATTGTGTTACATGGGGAAGATCCCACATGCACCATGAATGATGCCATTGTACCTTTTATAGAGACCGAAGATGATAAGGGGCCATGGGTGTATCAGATCCTCGACACGGTTCCGGTGAGCAGGGTGCCTGAGGGTAAAAGCATGCCATGTCCTAGGGTGTCAACTGCGACCGTCATGGTAGTGTCAGAAATGTTGAATAACGGGTTCGTGCCCGGGAAGGGTTTGGGGGTTGAACTGCAGGGCATTACTCAACCTGTGTCTTTGCCCAAAAATCTGGATACCTTCGGGTTAGGGTTCAAACCAACAGGGGCAGATGTCAGAAAGGCCCGTAAATTGAAGAAGAAAGCTTGGGTGCTCCCTAAACCAATTCCTCGATTGTCTAGGTCCTTCGTCAGACCAAGTATTAAGAAACAGTCATTGGCAAAGATGCCAGGCTCGTTAATTGAGGCGGATGGGAATTTGGATAAGGTGTTTGAGAAAGTATTTGCTGAAGTAAACATGGTTGAGGCCGGGGAAGGGTCAAGCAGAGCAGACATACAATACATCGGACCACGTGCTAACATCAACAATTGGGAAGCTACTCCTCTTCCAGTTCGGAGGGAGTCGTGGTAGTGGGTTTTGTTTTCTTTTTTGTCACCTGGATTATTCCAGGGTTTGTAATCCAGTTGTTATGTTCCGTCCGTTTGGATGAGTTAAAACCTTGTTGTCTTTACGTTTAATGAAATGCAATTTTCTTCGTCCCTAATTCTCTTTCCATTTTCTTTTCTTTTCTTTGTACAGTTCTTTTTATGCTGATATCAATGACATAACATGCATGAGGAATCTTCGGCCCAGTTTTAAAAGCCAATCTAGTTCAGAAGTAATAATACAAGAGATCGAGTGTGATGATGGGGTGGATTGTAATAATGATGAAGCTTATGAGGAAATTAGTAAAGAATTAAGTCACTTTGAAGAAAAACCCAAACCTAACCTAAATGACACAGAAGCAGTTAATCTAGGAGACCAAGACAATGTACGGGAAACTAAAATAAGTGTTCATTTGGAGCCACAACTCAAGGAGGAGATAATTAAAGTATTGCATGAGTACAAAGACGTTTTTGCATGGTCATATGATGATATGCCGGGTCTAAGCACCGATTTGGTGGTTCATAAATTGCCCACTGATCCAGCACTCCTCCCTGTCAAGCAGAAGTTGAGAAAGTTCAAAACAGACATAAGTGTGAAAATCAAAGAAGAGATCACCAAGCAGTTTGAGGCAAGGGTCATTCAGGTTACACGGTACCCCACTTGGTTAGCCAATGTCATGCCTGTGCCAAAGAAAGATGGCAAGACCAGGGTGTGCGTCGATTATCGAGACCTTAACAAGGCAAGCCCAAAAGATAATTTCCCACTGCCCAACATCCATATACTGATCGACAATTGTGCCAAACATGATATTGGCTCTTTTGTGGATTGTTATGCGGGTTATCATCAGATTCTAATGGACAAGGAAGATGCAGAAAAGACAGCATTCATCACGCCGTGGGGAACGTATTGTTATTGGGTCATGCCATTTGGTTTGAAAAATGTTGGGGCAACTTATATGAGGGTCATGACAACTATATTCCATGATATGATACATAAAGAAATCGAGGTATACGTGGATGATGTGATCGTAAAGTCTAGACAGCAATCCGACCATGTCAGAGATTTGCGAAAATTCTTTCAAAGGCTTCGCAGGTACAATCTTAAGCTCAATCCTGCGAAATGTGCTTTCGGGGTGCCATCTGGGAAGTTATTGGGATTTATAGTTAGCCGGAGGGGTATTGAATTAGACCCGTCAAAGATCAAAGCTATTCAGGAGTTGCCACCTCCAAGAAACAAAACCGAGGTGATGAGTTTGTTGGGAAGACTGAACTATATCAGCAGGTTCATTGCTCAGCTCACAGCAACGTGTGAACCAATTTTCAAATTGTTAACGAAAGATGTTGCGGTCAAATGGACTGATGAATGCCAGGAGGCTTTTGATAAGATAAAGGGGTATTTGTCAAACCCACCCGTGTTGGTCCCACCAGAACCAGAGAGGCCTTTGATTCTATATCTGACAGTTGTGGATAGTTCATTCGGCTGTGTACTGGGGCAGCATGATGTTACAGGCAGAAAGGAGCAGGCTATCTACTATCTCAGTAAGAAGTTCACATCTTACGAGGTCAAGTATACTCATCTGGAAAGGACATGTTGTGCCCTAACTTGGGTGGCACAGAAATTGAAACATTACTTGTCATCTTACACCGCTTACCTTATATCTCGCTTGGACCTTTTGAAGTATATTTTCAAGAAACCCATGCCCACAGGAAGGCTTGCAAAGTGGCAGATCTTACTTACAGAGTTCGACATTGTCTATGTGACACGGACTGCCATGAAAGCACATGCATTAGCCGATCACTTGGCTGAGAACCCCGTTGATGAAGATTATGAGCCTTTGAAAACTTATTTTCCTGATGAAGAGGTAATGCACATTGAAGAATTAGAACAAGCTGAGAAGTCGGGATGGAAACTGTTCTTTGATGGGGCCGCCAATATGAAAGGCGTAGGAATAGGTGCGGTACTTATTTCGGAAATAGGTCAGCATTACCCCGTTATAGCTCGGCTTTGTTTCTACTGTACAAACAATATGGCAGAATATGAGGCGTGTATATTGGGATTGAGATTAGCTGTGGATATGGGTGTACGGGAAGTCTTGGTCATGGGTGACTCGGACTTACTGGTACACCAGATTCAAGGGGAATGGGAAACACGGGACTTGAAGCTTATACCATATCGGCAGTGTCTGCATGAGCTTTGCCAACATTTTCAGGCCATAGAATTCAGACACATTCCAAGGATTCATAATGAGGTTGCTGACGCTTTGGCTACTTTGGCATCAATGTTGCACCATCCAGATAAGGCCTATGTTGATCCATTGCAGATTCAAGTCCATGATCAGCATGCTTACTGTAATGTGATAGAAGAGGAAATCGATGGAGAGCCGTGGTTCCATGATATCAAAGAGTACATCAAAGCGGGAGTATATCCAACGCAGGCCACTAGTGATCAGAAAAGAACAATTCGACGGTTGGCAAGTGGGTTTTTCCTTAGTGGGGGAGTAATGTATAAAAGAACGCCAGAGCTCGGTTTGTTGAGATGTATAGATGCACGACAAGCCACAACTATCATGACTGAGGTGCATTCCGGAGTTTGCGGACCGCATATGAGTGGGTATGTTCTAGCAAAGAAGATTCTCCGAGCAGGTTATTATTGGCTCACGATAGAGCGAGATTGTATCAGTTTTGTGCGTAAGTGTCATCAATGCCAAATACATGGAGATTTGATTCATGCTCCACCATCAGAATTACATGCGATGTCCGCGCCATGGCCTTTTGTTGCATGGGGCATGGATGTTATTGGGCCAATTGATCCAGCAGCGTCAAATAGGCACATGTTTATCTTGGTAGCTATAGATTATTTTACCAAATGGGTGGAAGCAAAGACATTCAAGTTTGTGACCAAGAAGGCTGTAGTTGACTTCGTGCATGCAAATATCATATGTCGGTTTGGGATCCCAAAGGTAATCATCACAGATAATGGGGCTAATCTTAATAGTCATTTTATGAAGGAGACATGTGAGCAGTTTAAGATTGCTCACAGGCACTCTACTCCGTACCGTCCCAAGGCAAATGGTGCGGTTGAAGCGGCCAATAAGAACATAAAGAAAATACTCCGGAAGATGGTTGAAGGATCTAGACAATGGCACGAGAAATTGCCTTTTGCATTGTTAGGATATCGCACCACCATGCGTACCTCGGTAGGGGCGACTCCTTACTCATTGGTGTACGGTACCGAGGCAGTAATACCCGCAGAAGTGGAAATCCCATCTCTGCGAATCATTGCAGAGGCTGAGATCGATGATGATGAATGGGTGAAAAGCCGTCTTGAGCAGTTGAGTTTGATCGATGAGAAAAGATTGGCATCAGTGTGTCATGGCCAACTGTACCAACGAAGAATGGCAAGAGCATACAACAAAAAGGTACGTCCAAGGAAATTTGAAGTCGGGCAATTAGTATTGAGGCGGATCTTGCCTCATTGGGCTGAGGCAAAAGGAAAATTTGCCCCAAACTGGCAGGGACCATTTGTGGTAACCAGAGTGTTGTCTAATGGAGCATTGTATTTGACAGATGTGGAAGGAAAATGTGTAGAAATGACCATCAATTCCGATGCGGTCAAGAGATATTATGTATGATTTCTTTATTTTCTGAATGTATCTGTTCATATTTGGCATATCTTAAAGATTGAAATGATGAAGGCATTTTGTTCTGCTATCCAAACACTCATATCCCTTGTTATCCCCTTCGAGCCTTACTTATTTTTCATACACCTCTTTCGGAATCAGCGGCATTATCAGAGAACACAAGTGCCGAACATAAAGAAAAGAAGGAAAGAAAAAAAAAGAAAAAGAAAAGAAGAAAAAGAAAAGAAAGAAAAGTGAAGAAAAAAAAAAGGGAAAGAAGAGAAACATAACAACGTAGTCTCTATGAAGTGAACTACGTTTGACTTGATCCCGAAAGGGTACGTAGGCAGCCTTACTCCGAGGTTCAGTCATACCAAATAGAAATCCAAAAATTCCCAAGCAAGAAACTGGGGCAGAAATGGTGATTGTTATGAAAGTGGGATTCCGAAGGTTGTAATTTGAACCCATTTGAACTGTTTTGAGCCTTTTATACCTTTCTTTCTAACTCAATCCAAAAGCCTACATTACGGTCCAAAGAAAGACCTTATGATCAGTTTTGAGAAATGCCAAGATGAACAGGTAGGAATAACCCACGACAGGGGCAACACTCTGCTTCGAGCAAGAAGAACAAAAATAAATGAGAGAGTCTTATGGGTGAAAATCCTCACGGGCACCGTAAGGCGACGGGAGCTGAGAGAAAAATAAATAAGAGAGTCTTGTTGGTGAAAACCTTTACGGGCACCTCAAGGCGAAGGTGAGATAAGAAATGGAAAATTGAGAAAGGTCTGTTGATAGAAACCGTTTCGCGGTACCGCAGGGAAACAAGGTTGAGGTCTGGATAAATCAAACAAGTGATGGAAGTTCTGGGCAATGAGGTACGACAATTGAGAGTTGTTTAGTTGGATAGATTGGGCTGATTAATCCAAAATGCATGTCTTGACCATTGGTACTAGTTGTCTCGCTCAGATAAGTTTCTTTTCCTTCTCTTTTCAAACAGTCATCTGGTTTTGGATTCTTCTTATCCTTAACTCAAAAATCATTGCATTTCATTTTCTTTTGAGGGTTTTATCTAGCTGAGATGTTTCAGTGCCAGTTTTGTTCAATGCAATCAGAAGGGACTTCAAAGTTCACTACCAACTTCTAGAATTGTAAAACACAACGTGGTCAGAGCATGTCAAAAACAACTTGATGTCAAGTGGACTACAGGGAATTAACGGAAGTTTCATCGGTGAAATGATTGGGAAATGTCGTGGGAAAGGCGAAAGCTCAAACAAAAAGGTCAGAAAAGTGAAATAACAGCAGGGGTGTAAAACATTTAGGTCGCCAGAGGTTGGGAAATTTAAAAGTTGGTCAGAAAGTCAAGCGGTTTAGGGTCAGTGCGTGGAAATTAGTCAACACAAAGCAAGGCAGTGGAAGGATTTTTCAGCAAGAATGCCATCAACTAACCACCGTTTTAAACTGACAAAATTTTCTTTGATTGAGCAGGGGGAGAAAAGTTAGTTGTTGAAGAGGAATTCTCCAGTAGGGAAAAACAAGCACTAATCAGGATAAATGCAAGTAGTCAAGAGTCCGCCTGAAGAACGGAGACACACAGTTTAAATTTTAAAATTCAGGAGTCCGCCTGGAGAATAGAGACATTCAATTTCAAATTTAGCAATCAGGAGTCCGCCTGGAGAACAGAGACATACTTTTCAAGTTTGACGTTAGGAGTCCGCCTGAAGAACGGAGACATACAGTTTAAATTTCAAAAATCAGGAGTCCGCCTGGAGAACAGAGACATACTTTTCAAGTTTGATGTCAGGAGTCCGCCTAAAGAACAGAGACATACAGTTTAATATCAAAAGTCAGGAGTCCGCCTGGAGAATAGAGACATTTAATTTTAAATTTAGAAATCAGGAGTCCGCCTGAAGAACGGAGACACATAGTTCAAGTATTGGTTGAAATCAGGAGCCCCCCTGAATAACATAATGACTATTTATTGGTCGAAGTCAGGAGCCCGCCTGAAGAGAGGAATGACGTTTATTTTTAAAGTTGTTGTTGGAGTTGGGAGCCCGCCCAGATAACAGAGGCATACATTTCAGTCTTTATATTTCAGTTGTTGAAGTTGGGAGCCCGCCCAGATAACCGAGGCATACTTTCAGTCTTTACTTTTCGAGCGTTGAAGTTGGGAGCCCGCCCATAATAACAGAGGCATACATTCAGTCTTTACTTTCAAGCATTGAAGTTGGGAGCCCGCCCATAATAACTGAGGCATACATTCAGTCTTTATATTTCAAGCGTTGAAGTTGGGAGCCCGCCCAGATAACAGAGGCATACATTTCAGTCTTTAATTTTCAAGTGTTGAAGTTGGGAGCCCGCCCATACAACAGAGGCATACGTTTCAAGATCAAGTCAGAGGACAATAAAACAGAGGGTTACAATAGGAATCCCCAGCAGGAAACAACAAAATTCCCCGGCACCGGGAAACAGAAGGTTGCAACAAGAGGTCACAGTACAAACTCAAGTACATGTGTCAAAAGAAGAAAAACACCGGAAAAAATGCAAGCAGACAAGGAAGCAAGGCAACAAAAACAAATTGTACTCTAGCCTAGCTTCTTGTTTTCTTTTAAGCATGGTGTAACAAGGAGATCGGTAAGCAGTGGTAATAACATGCAACAACAGTAACATTGCAGTCCCACGGTAGTCCCAGCTACCAAAACTTCCCGAACTACATTGACCTGATTCCTGTTTAGCCCAGGATATGTAGGAAACCTTTGAAGCAAAGGTTCGGTCAAATATTTTTCAAAAAATGCTTCACACGGAGTACTCGGATGGGCAAAAATCGCTCGCTTTATCTTTGCACGAAAACCCTTCGTGTCTTCGGGCAAAGAGGGGCAGCTGTAAGCACGTGATTTTTGCCCAATATGAGAATTACTCCCAAAAATTCAAAAATAAAATGATTTTTCTTTGGTGTGCAATTTTGTGATATTTTGAATAATTATTTGTATTTGTCTGTGCGTTGTTTATTTGCTAAATTAATAAAAATACAAAAATATGTCGCATTTTGCATGTAGGATTTAATTCTACAATTGTTAGTAATTAAATTTGTATTACAAAAATTAAAATTACAAAAATAGGCATCGTTTGCATTTTTAGCATTTAATGTCCAAATATACAATTTTATGCTTAATTATTACTTAATTGTGCGTTAATTGTTATTGGGAGTTAATTTGCGCTTTTATAACTTAATTTAATTCTTAATAATAGTTTAAGTATTTTTATAATTTAGTTTTAGAGAAATAAAAGAAGAAAGAGAGCGAAAATATAAAGAAAGTCGGAATTGGGCCTCTTCTTCGGTTTCAAGCCAAAGGCCCAAAAAATGGCCCAATCTTCCCTACAACCCAGTCCATTTCGAACTGGGTCGACCCAGTCCATAACCCAACACCCTTATTATTTTACAAACAAAATAAAAAAAAAGAAAAAAAAGAAAAAACCCTAAAACTACTAAGTCATCCGCCACCCCCCCTCATTTTCCTTCTTCTTCCTCAAAACACCAAAACACCCCATCCATGGCTGCCTCCCCCCACAAACCCCAGCCTGCAACGTCGACCACCCTCCCCCACGAACCCGTCACTGCCCGTCGTCTAGTCCGGCACCCACTCGTCGACCACCACCAAACAGAAACCACTCGTCGACCACCACCAACAAACCAGACCCAGCTGTTCCCATGGCTGCCCAGCTCCTCGTCGGACAGCTCGAACAGCTGCTACCTCACCTCCGAGCTACTGTTTCATCGTCTCGAGCTGTTGCTTCATCTCCCAGTTGCTCCTGCTTCATCGTCGTCATTCAACGTCAAGCTCAAAGTCGAGCTCGACGTCCATGGATGACCCTCGACGTCCATGGCTCGACGAGTTCTGCTCCTGTTTCATCCCTTCTGCTGCGCCGAGCTGCTGCTTCTGCTTCACTCGATCTCCTTCACGCACACAACCAGTCGCCGCTGTTTCGTCTTCTTCACTGCTGCGTACTGCCGTCGACGACCCCATGAGTCTGCTGTTTGGTTGCTCACCATCGTACTGTTGTTGATGACGCAAGGCAGTCCGATTAAAGTCCGGCAAAGGTCGAGGGTTTTTCGTCGAGTCAAGATCCTGTACGTCGTGTGTTCGTCGTCGTTTGGTCGAGCTTTGGTCGAGGTTCGTCGAGTCTGTCCATACATATTTCGTTTCAATCCGGTTAGTAGTTTTGAATTTTATTTTGTCCATTTTCGTTTTTATATTTCTCAAAGTTAAAATCGTTAAATATTCGATTCTTGTTTTGTTCGTTGTTCATCGTTGAAATCGTTTTTCTAGTTTGTTCATGTTCATGTGCTTTGTTAAAATAAATTTTCAGATTTCAAAATAGAAGTTTAATTAGTTGTTTTCATGTTTATTTCATGTTTGTATTATTGTTTAAGTGAATATTTGTTAGTTTAATATTAGTTAGATACAAATTGAAGTTTAATTAATTGTTTCTTCAATTTGTTTAATGTATTTTATGTATTTTCCGAAAATTGTTAATATTGTTAAGATCAAGTTTAAATTCATAATTGTTTCTTCTTAGGTTTTGTTTTGTCATTTGCCTAAAAGAATTTAGTTGTAATAAAGGAAGTATGTTGGTTTTAATCATTTGAATCCGTCGTTTTTATTTTTAGATTTAATTCATGTTCATATTATGTTTGTTGATCTTGAATCCGAAATTTGTATAGTTTGATTTCTTGTTTATCATTTATGATTATCTCTTGAATTTGTCTCATAATCTTGTTTAAGTTTGATATAGGAATTGTTGGTTGTAATGTTGTTATGGTTGATTTTAAGTTTAATGTTATTGAATTTAGAAATCTAAATATACTTGTTTGATTGTTGTTGTTGTTTAAATCCGAAAATAGGTTAGTTGTTGCTAAAAATATTGTTCAATCAAATTTTAGTTGTTCTTGGTTGTTCAATTTGTGTTCATATGATTTGTGGTTGAAATCATGTTCATGTGATTTGTTATTGAAATGTTGAAGAAATCATGTTCATGAAATTTGTTGTTTGAACATTGTTAGAAATTAATCGTATTGCCTATATTTTGGTTAAGTTTGATTAATTGATGTGTTATAGCTGATGGGTAGTTTGATAATTTGTAGTACGTTCAGGGGTAGTTTTGTAATTTTCAGTAAGGTCGGAGGGGTAGTTTAGAAATTGTACATTTTGTAATTATTTATATGAAGCATGGGAGACAAAATAAAATGGGGTGGGTTGTGATATAGTTGTTTAACATAAAGGGGGGACAAAACAAAATTTAGTGGGGGGAATCTTGTATTATTTTAAGTGAAGCATGGGGGACAAAATATAATGAGGTGGTGTGATATGTTTATTTAATGTAATGGGGATGAGTGGGAAGATAATGGGTTGGGTAGAGAAAAAGTATTGATTTTAATTAATTAAAAGATTTATGGGATGAGTTATATATAGGAAGTCTTGAAATCAGATTTAAAAAGGAAGAGAGATAGACAGAAAAATATACACAGACAGAAAAAAAAAACGAGAGAGAGAAACAAATCTGAAAATAAGAGAGACAAAAGGGCTGAACATTTAAGAGATAGAAAATTCCGAAAAATATTTAAGCTTTCAAATATAAAAAAAAAACTAAAAAAAAATATTCTGTTTTCTTTTGTTATTTGAAATCAGAATTAATTGTTGTTTCATAAAAGCTGGAAGCTTTTTGTTTTTTTTTATTACTACTCCACCGGTCTGTTACTGGGTTGTTACTGTTGCTGGGTTATTGTTGTTGTGTTGTACTGATTTACTGCTGCTGCTGATTCTCATATTCATTTTCTTTTGCTTCCAATATCTGGTACACAACTGAAAAGTTGTTTATTGTAATCCGAAATATGAAGCGTGAATACATATGAAGAATGAAAATTTAAAGTTTTAATTTTGTTTTTTCTTTGTTCCTTTTGTTGATTGTATTTAAGCTATTTCATGAATTACTAAATAATAACTGGAATAAGAAAATAATATCATAAGTTAGTCTGTAATAAATCAGTTCGGCAAAATAGGTTAATTCACTAGTTGTGAAGGCTTCAAGATTATAGGTTGATCATGAACAAGTAGCTAAATTTAGCTAAGACACGAATTTAAATTAAACATCGTAAATTAGGCATTAAGGCATGACTTGAGCTTAAGCAAGATTAAAAGAACGTTTAAGTCTAATAAACTTTCTAATAAGCTTTAGTAATTATGATTAAATCTAGTTTCAAATGATTGTGAATAATTAATCTCAATAATATTTTTTTTAAAAAAAAATAACAATGCTGAATTTTAATCTAGCTATATTTGTTTATTTTGAATATTAGTTGTTGAATTTTTATTTTATTTATAATTTCGAAATTAAGAGTAAAATTCCTTTTTCATCAATATTTGTATTAATCAAGCAATTAGCATGTCATTTTTTTTAAAATAATAAAAAGCTAGTAATTAATTAGGATTTTCTTTCTTTATTTTAGAGACTAATTTTTATAGAAAAATGTAGTCGTTTTAAGATTTGTCCATTTAAAATAAATGAGATGAGCCTCACTTAATGAAATGTATAGATTGCGGGGCACTTAATAAATGTACATTTAATCGCTTAGAATTAGGGAGGAGCCGTTTTAGCAAATTTCACGGCCCTACCCAAAATAATGATACGCTAGTCGCTCTAGGCGCGTATTTAATAATGTTATTTTCTTAAATACGGGTGTGCATTTATGTAACCCAAATCTAAATCTCAACGGAGTCGAAATGTGTCGATAATCACGGGTGCATTGATTGCGACGTGATTTGAAATACGTTTTCACAATGTTGCAATTCTTCGTAAAATAATAACAATAAATAAATAAATAAATAAAAAATAATAATAATAAAAGCGGCTAAGGGATAAATTTGCACATAAGTTTATAATACGTATTATATCAGATAATCAAGCCAAATATAATAGTTGAGCGACCGTGCTAGAACCACGGAACTCGGGAATGCCTAACACCTTCTCCCGGGTTAACAGAATTCCTTATCCGGATTTCTGGTTCGCGGACTGTAATACAGAGTCATTCTTTTCCTCGATTCGGGATTAAACTGGTGACTTGGGACACCCTAAATCTCCCAAGTGGCGACTCTGAAATAAATAAACAAATCCCGTTTCGACTGTCCTTTAATATGAAAAAACTCATGTACACCCGCGAGGGCGGAAAAAGGAGGTGTGACAATGAGATATACATAAAAATTTCCGATGGATTTAAAATGCCTAACTCACATAATTCAAAGTCCCGGGAAATATTTTCAATTAAATTGCAAAGATCTTTGTATGGTGTAAAGCAATTAGGATGAATGTGGTATAATCGTCTTAGTGAGTATTTATTAAAGAAAGGCTATATAAATGATGCCATTTGCCCATGTGTTTTTATAAAGAAAATAACATCAGAATTTGTTGTACTTGCCGTATATGTTGATGACATAAACCTTATTGGAACTCCTATAGAACTCCAAAAGGCAATTGATTATTTAAAGAAGAAATTCGAGATGAAAGATCTCAGAAAGACAAAATTATATCTTGGTTTGCAAATTGAACATTTGGAAAACGGAATTTTTGTTCATCAATCTGCCTACATATAAAATGTATTTAAACGGTTTTACATGGATGGAGCATATTCATTAAGTACTCCGATGGTTTTTCGATCACTTGATGTGAATAAGGATCCATTCCGACCTCAAGAAGAGAATGAAGAGCTACTTGGTCCTAAAGTACCATATCTTAGTACAATTGGTGCACTAATGTATCTTGCTAATACTACAAGGCCTGACATAACTTTTTCAGTTAATGTCTTAGCAAGATATAGCTCTGCTCCCACAAGGAGACATTGGAATAGAATCAAACACATATTGCGATATCTAAAAGGGACTACCGGTGTGGACTTATTTTATGACAATAATTGCAGCCCCGATCTTGTTGGTTATGCTGATGCTGAGTATTTATCTAACTCACACAAGTCTCGATCTCAAATAGGTTATGTGTTTACCTGTGGAGACACTCAATATCTTGGCGATCGACTAAGCAATCAATTGTGGCTACTTCATCTAATCATGTTGAGATAATTGCTATTCATGAAGCAAGTTGAGAATGTATGTGGTTGAGGTCTATAATATATTTTATTCGAGATAAATGTGGTTTGAAATGTGACAAGCTATCCACGATTTTGTATGAAGACAATGCAACATGCATAGCCCAATTGAAGGGAGGATTCATAAAAGGAGATAGGACAAAGCACATTTCACCAAAGTTATTTTTCAGACATGATATTCAAAAGAATGGTGATATCAATGTGCAACAGATTCGTTCAAGTGATAATATGACTGATTTGTTCATAAAATCTCTACCGACGTCAACCTTCAAGAAGCTAGTATACAATATCGGGATGCGAAGGCTCAAGGATGTGAATTGATGCTCTCATCAGGGGAAGTTAATGCGTGTTGCACTCTTTTTCCCTTATAAGGTTTTGTCTCACTGGGTTTTCCTTGCAAGGTTTTTAATGAGGTAACCAAAAGGCGTATTATTAAACATGTGTACTCTTTTTCATTTTCTAGAATTTTTTTCCATTGGGTTTTATTTTAGTGAAGGTTTTAACGAGGCACATTACTTATTGAGTAGACATTCAAGGGGGAGTATTATGAATAGAATTCTATATAGAGTGAATGTCTATCTTGTAGAGAGTTCTACTTTGTGGATAAGTCATTTTTCCCTTATAAATAGAGGGATCTTACTCCATTGTAAATCATCCCAAAATTCAATAAGAATTACTCCATTTTTCTCTGTAATATTGTTCTTCTATTTTTATTATTTTATTACAATCCCAACATACTTGGTTATATTTTTAGGTTCAGGAGACATATATGCAGCCACAAATTTTGGGGAATGTTGGTTATGTGTAATTTCCTTTTTCAATTGGTCAAGTTTAACGACAATCGCAGTTTTGTGGCAATATCCTAATATATTTGGTTATTTTTAGTTCAAAGGACATTTACAGCCTGAAATCTTGGTAAATATTGGTCATGTATAATTTTTCTTTTCAATTGGTTATGTTTAACGACAATCTCACATTGGTAAAGACCACATGTATATTTATATGGAATAATGTAGTTTATAGATTTATTCATATGTTTGATACAAAGGCAAATTCGGAGAACAAAAAAGGAGTTTATCTTAGTGATGAAGGAAAACACAAGTTAGAGGGAGAAAAAGAAGAAAAGAGGAAAGAGAAATAAAATGGACAAAAAGAAAAGAAAAAAAATATGTACATTTGTGTCTTTTTTTTACGTAATATGTTAAAAAATTTGGATTTGTGTTTTATTCTCCTTTTTCATATTTTAAATTTCACCCCCCTTTTTTGGTTTATCATAAATACGATTTGAAAAAAAACAGATGTAGTGATTTGTAACGACTGAGGCAATTATAATAAATTACGTAAAATTAGGAATTTGACTGATTCTTTCTATATTCATAACTAGTAATGACATTTTTGTATCCACGACTATTACTGACCTTAATTATCAATTCCGTAACTATGTACTTATATCCAACCTTGAGATTGACATGTACGGTATCTACACAAGCGATCCTGTGGATGTTACTCACATCTTATGTATATGTCATTATTCTTTGTCGTTTTAACTCCCATGACACTTGTCTTTATAATATTAGTCCATGCGGCGAGTTTATATTTTACTACTACAGATAACCGCCCCTCCATATTATGAATATTCTCAATTGAATATTCGAGAAGTGAAGAGTTTATTTATGGCGGAAATATTTGCTGCCTCTTCCCGAAAATCATTATGACGTGCTGCATAAGTAAAGAGACATGCACTCTCTACATTTAGTGTTCAAGACATGTGTCTGATTGTGATTGACTCTGAAGTTTATAGTAGTTTCCAAGGCACAAATGGTGCTGTCAGTTTGATATGACAGTTCCATAGTGATGGTCCATGATGACGTATCTTTTCCTTATAACTACGAAACTTTACATTTTTAAAACTCTCATTCTTCTATCATTTTCGTCTTCTTATGCAATTCCCTTTTATGACTCGTTACTTTTGCTCTGTTTTGTGTCTCCAATAGCTTCCAAATCTACAACTCCTACTACTACTTCTCCTCGTCGTGCTATTGTAGTTGATAATCTTCCCTCCATTCTAGCTCCAGTTAGAAATAGAAGGAGGGATGGTAAGCTTCGTAGCCTAGGTTCTACAATGAATAGAAATACTTCCTCTTCTAAAGGAAAATCTTCAAAATCTGCCTCCTCTTCTAGAACCAGAGTTTCTACTACTCCTAAGTCCTCTTCCTAAAGTAAAACTAAAGATTCCAGCGAACTCTTGCCCGAAACTTTAGTTTCTGAAATTATTCCTCAAGAATTCTCTTTTGCCTCTGATTGTGTTGTGTGGAACAAAGAACCTCAATAGAAGTCCGTAACGAACATATTGACCTTTATCCATTTCTTATCAAATCTGGTCATCTTTCCCTTGTTAGAAAAGAATGTTATTGGAAACCTAACTTTCGAATTGTGGCTCTTGGTAAAGATGATCGAATAACTACTTATCGTGAAGGTTATTCGTTCATCTACCCTTACCCTTTTACTCTTGGATTCAAACCGGCTATAGGTCTAGTAAGCATCGAGTTTCGTCGTTACTTCAATGTGTGTCTTGGACAAATAGGTCCAATAATATGGAGAGTAGTGGCATGTCTTTGCTACTTATCAAGTTTAGTTTTCACTCCCCTTACCTGTCATCACCTTCTTTATTTATATTCCCCGAAACCTTTCTGTGCTATTGTATTCACACTCGCAGAAAGAAGTAACCGAGTTGTGATCGGTCCCGAGGATGATCACGCTAGAGGATGGTATATGTTCATATCCAAATTTTTTATATATATTTTTAATATGCAAAATACTTTCAAAATAGCATATGTATGCATATATAAGTATGTCCAAATATTTTATTATTTTTTCCTTAATTTTTAAAAATTTTAAAACCAATTTATTCCCCTATTTTATTCATAAAAACCCAATAATAATTTCCAAAATTATCATTTTGGTGATTTATTTATTGAATTCTCATATTTACACTAAAGTTTAGCTAAGATATGTTTTGCATATTTTTACAAATTTATTTAGTATTTTTAAAGCTAAATTGCATATAATTGCAATATTAGCCCCTTTAAGATTTAATTGCGTTTATATTTATAAAAAAATAAGTACAGTATTTTTAAATTGATAATTATGTGTTACAAATCATTTTAGTACTTTCAATTTATTTCCAAAATTTAATTTACTATTTTTATAAAATAAATGGGAAAAAATAGCTATTTAAAATCTAGCCTGATTTCATTTTAATTGTAGCCTAATTCTACCTCAATTGAACCCCGACCCAATTTTAATTTAAACTGACCCAAACCCAGTTTTATTAAACCACCCACTTACCCGTTTTAATCTGGGTCGTTGATCATTCAGATCAACGGCCAATAATCACCCTTGCCTTAATTAATTCTGAACTACCCCCCAAACCCTTTCATTTGTTACCATACGCCGCCTCTGAATCCCTCCTCTCCCAATCCTCTCTACAACACCCTCAAACCCTAGCAGCCTCCACACTAATCCATGGCCTTCCGAGGTCATCGGAGACCTATACCAGCCTTCTAGGGCTTCTCTGTGTTTGGTTCTGTGGTCTCATGACCAGACTCTGAAGGGATTTGGTCTAGTCTTTGCTCGATAACCCTTCTCCAGTCATCACTGACCTTTATCTGGCCAACCATGGCCATTCAAGTCAGACCTTTGACTCTTCTGGTTAGATCGGTAACTTTCAAGGCCTTTTTCGTTGCTTTTGGTTTCTTCTGAAGTCCTAATATCTAAGACCTTTTCGACTTCTTTCAGATCTACCTTAGATCCATGCTTACCATGAGTTTTTAAACATCTTCTCGAAGCTTTTTTAACTTTGATTTAAAAAAAAAGATTCTTCATCTTTTCCGATTAGGGTTTTTCCTTCAAGTTCTCTTTTCAAAATCTTTTTCTATGATTTTAATGTGTCTGTGGTTTTACTATGTTTTGTTCATGTTATTCTCCTATCTAAGTTAGCACATTAAAAACCCTAGTTACTTTGGGTTCATTCGAGTTCTGAAACTGTTTGTTAGATAAGTGCTTGTCTGGTTAAGTTCTTGTTCGATTTATTTGATTATCATCTTTTAAGCTTGATTATTGTTGAAGGAACCTATGTCTTTGGGTTTGAAACTATTCGTTTGAATACCTGACTCGACTTGAGGTTCCTTGTTTCTGAATCTCTTTTCTTTATGTGATTCCTCTAATTCTGGGTTTTTACTATCTTTAAAACTCGACTATGCCTGAAACCCTAACTTTTCAAAGGGTTTCTCATCTATTACTGTGAGACCCTTTGCATGCTTCCGATACTCTATTTTTTTCTCTTCACTATTGATTCAATGCGACTAGACCTACTGGACTATCATGCTTTGAATGTTTGCTATCTACTGAACTTTGTGCTACTATTGCATGTTGTTTCTTTTGCCAATAGGTTTGGCTTCACATGTCTAGTGTTTGTGCACTCTATTTATATGCTGAGGTTCCTTCTATGAGTGATCTTCAATCTTGGGACTGATTTCAAACTTTTCTTTTGTGAAACTCTAATTTCACTCGCATGTTAAAGTTAATTGATTCTTTCCTTATTTTTACTTTACTGAATCTTTTTCCGAAATAAGTGTATTTCTATACTTAGACTCGATTGCTTACTTAATGTTTTACTACTTCTTTTATGGCAATAATCAGTCTGCTTACAAACTGATTTTCTTTCCTTATTTTAAATCTGTTAGCTCCGTTAAACAAGTGATTCCTCAATTAAAGGGAAATCACTTGGCTGATTGATTCTGACTGTTGATTATTTCTATATTATATTGAACTTTACTTATAACCTTATTTCTCATATGTTTTCAAAAGGTTATAAATACCCTGCACCCCTCTTCTTTCAAACACATGAACTACTTGAGTTCAGAAGCACACACTTCACTCAAACTCTCTCTCTCTCTCTTTCTCTGTTACTGCTTGTGTTGCTGCCTTGTCTAGCTAGCTGAAAGCCAAGTCTAGGCTGTGGGAACTTGCTCACTTTTCTTTCTGCATTTGCTTCTTTACTGGTATGTTCTAATTAACTTTCCAGCATCAACAACAACATGTTTTCTTTGCTATTTCCCTCACTTTTGCCTATTTCTGTTTTAATCAAGTTGCATTGTTAAGCATGTCGTAATCTGCCCCTTCCTTTTCTGAATTCATGTTTCCCCTATGTACGAATTCTATCAGTCACTTATGAACCCCAAACCCCCATATCCCCTATGTGTTTTTATTCCTTGGTTGGTTTGAGGGCATGCCAACATTTGACATTGTTGTGCATGACCCAAACCTGACCCTCCCTGATCACATACTTCATATCCTCTTTATTTATGTATCCTCTGTCTGGTTTATGGGCATACCAGCATTACTTATATCTGGGCATGTCCATATTTTTGACCCCTCTTAGGGTCATAAGCCACCTGCAATGTATTCCCAAACCCCTGCCCTCTTTGTGCTATTTCTGATGCTATATAATTTTAGCTTTTACTACTACTGCTTTCCAAACTACCTCTCTCCCCTCTACATTCTCCACTCAGTTTTAAATCTCTACTCCAATACTTCCACCATATTCATAGACTTAAGCTCTGTCCCTCTTATGTGAGCCTTGCCTTGGGACCTATGAGCTCCCTCTGAACTTGGACACATAAGGGCTGGCCCTTTCACACTGCACTCATCTCTATCTGGTTATGTAACTTGGGTGTGAGCATCGCCCGGGGTTCCCTTGAGACCCTTAGGGAACTTTGACACACTCAAGTATGAGAAAGGCTTTGAAATAATGGCATTTAAGGTGGTTTATTCCATAACTCAGAGAGGAAGTCAAGAATCAGGCTTCCTCTGGTTATAACTTTTCTTTTATACTTCCTTGATGTAATTCATTATTCAGTTTGTAATAATTTGTAATAAACATTGAGGTTGGCTAGTGAAAAGGGTTGGGTAATTATGCATGCTTAAGGGTAGAAATCATGCCTATAAGATCTATTATTTTAAATTCTGCATGTTTAACTCTGCATTTAGGTATCATGCCTATAAGGTCCATTTGTTTAAATTATGCACGTTTAATTCTGCATTTAGATACCATGTCTATAAGACCTGTTTTCACTAAAATTCTGCATGTTCTACATCTAGGGAACCTGCCTATAGGACTTGCTTAAATTCTACATGTTATTGTCACATTTAGACACCATGTTCTTAGGATCTAAATGGTTAAAATCAGATATCATGTCCATAAGGTTAAGAACCAGTACCTTTTTTTAGAAATCATGTCTATAGGAATAAAAGGAGCAATACTAGATATCCTGCCTATAGGATCTGAAACTATTTAAAATTAGTTCGACTCTGAACCAGTTTTTAACGACCTTACTCCTTTATTTAAACGCAGTTTAGAGAGCATGCCTATAAGATTTCCAAATCGTTCTTTTAAAACTGTTATTACTTTGCCATATGCTGACTCAATAGTAGATACCATGTTCATAGGATCTCACCCAAAAAACACCCAGGCAAGCTTTAGATGATAATAAAAAAAAAGGAATTCATCTCTGTTAAGTTGTAATTGCTACAACCAGCAGGCAGGCCTCATTCAGACTTTTTATCTGAGTTATGTAATAAATTGTTTGCCTCAACAATTAAAACTTCTCTTTACCTTAGTATGTTAAATTCAAACCTTAGATGTATGTTTAAGTCATGCTATTTATGTGCTTTGTTTGAGGAGGTATACATGATCCTTTTATTTGTTTACATGCTTCCCCTAACATGCAGTATTATTTTTTTTGTATGTCGGCTTAGATTTTTACCTTTTGAAATCCAAGTCAGCCTAATATCCCTCCCCTTTAGGAATAGTAGTCCTAAGTTCCTCCGGGACTGATAGGAATGGGACGGGTAATAGCATGCAATAGAGATCAAGACCAATCCGCGCTTTAATACCTTGATGGGGTGGGAAGGGTAGATTTGGATATGATGACCGGTGGGCTAATACCACGTGTATCCCCACTTTTGAGGAGTGTCATACCGGGTATCGCATTGATGTGATCCATATTAAATATAAACCTAGGACCCCCTTTCCATTTTATTTGCAAATTTCTTTTCAAAACTCTTCTTTTAATTATTCTTTCGAACTCTTATATGTTTAAATTTAAATCCCCTAATATTTGAGCTTATACTTGTCTATTTGCTAAATTGCACAAATTCACAAGAAATTGTCTGGCCGGGAACCAGACTAGTGGATCCTGAGGGGTGCCTAATACCTTCCCCTTAGGATAATTTCAATCCCTTACCCTATCTCTCGTTATCAAGCAACCTAGAAGTGAACCCTTATAGGTGTCCTAATGCACCTTAAAATCATTAGGTGGCGACTCTTCAAATGCAAAACCCAGTTCCCAACAGGAAGGAGTTGTCCTATGCCCAAAATGTCATAAACCCGATCTCCCGATTGAATAAGAGGGAAAAAGGGGGTGCGATAGCATGACGACTCTGCTGGGGATATTTAGGCTTTTACCACTTCAGATTGTTATTGTGAATTTGTACCCTCCTTTATGTGCAATTACTTATTTAATTCCTTTAAGCATTCAATTTCCTTTTCAATTGCAAAAACTGACATGTCTTCTTTGTTTCTTTCCTTTACTACTGCTTTAAATTATGAAACTGCTGTATTTACTGCTTTCTTAATGTGCAAATACATGTCAACATGCTTTTAATTATTGCATAATCATGCTCAACATCATACTCCACTCGTGCCAGACAAATACCATAGAAACGCTTATAATGAGTGGTTGCACTCTTCCTATATTATCCCCCCTAAATCCGGAAAGGCATATTTGCGGTAAAACCAGTCGATCAGCGGTACAGTCGACAGTTCCGTGCCTTTCCCCCTTGAGTTGTCCGCTCAAGAGTATCAGTCTAGAACATCATAGAAACCTTACTCTGTTCAAATTACGCATGCATTATGGTCAAACCTAGTTGGTTCAGTTATGTTGTCCACATAATGATTCTTTAAGATAGCCTTGTCCAAAGTCAACCGTTTTCCCTAAACCCAAATGGACATCACCACGTTCTGTGCATTTATTTGGAGGACTAAATGCTTCATGCTAATTGTTGGTATTAAATAGTCGAGTCTGGTGGGGGTAAGGGCCTAACCTTATTTGTTTTGCAGAAAATGAGGCGCGAGGTCCCCTGTTTTGGTATGATTAGCACGTCCCCACTCATGCTAGACTGGTCGAGGAGTCTTCCATCAAATGACCAAATCAACGATTGGAAAGAGAGGGCCACCAAAGCTAGCGAAAAGTTGGAATATCTAGAGTACAGTCTGCTGGAATTGGAAGGGAAAGTGAGGAAGATAGTTACCGACTACCAGAACGCCGAGGGAAACGAAGGAGAACACCTGGAAAAGACATTTTTACTGATGAACCTATGCGAATTGGATGATCTGATCAACGAGAGCATTCAACCTGAGGAAGGTCCTTCTGGGACCAAGTAGATAGGAGTTTTTCTTTTTGCTTTATAAAATGTAATAAGGCCAATGGCCATTAGTGATTTTCATTTCCTGTTTATTTAGTGTCAATTTGGGATTCGTCTACTTTTTATCAATGAAATGAAGCATTTAGCATCCTATGTTTTCTAAATCAATTTATAGCTAGGACTACCTCGGCCACAAAGAGGTTCCTAAATTAGGACACGTCTTACATTCCGCACTATGTATTTAAATGTTGCAACCCTTATTATGATCCTCACTAACTTGGTTACCTTCTTGTTTTACTTTTTGTTTTATCATTCCCCTTCCTAAAGATTAGTTCATGCACTCTGGCAACATCATCCTATTCCACGAGATCCAGTGGCCCTCCACCCACTTCTCCTCTTAGTCCGGTCAAAAACAAGAACAAAGGCAAAATGGAAGATTTGAACAACGTTAGAAGGGAGAATGAAACTGAATGGGTAGAGGCCACCAATGGTCATAGTACTCAATTTCCTAAGGAAAATGTATCCCAACTTGAACAGAAATTGTTGAAATTCCAGGAAGAACTCGATCAAGTTCGGAATCTGGCAAGCTTGTCATTTTCCCTCAGCACCCCGGATATCACCTTTCCTAATACTCAAAACCCTACCCCACCTCAAAACATCCCAAAGCAATAGAATCATCTCACTCCCCACACTGTTCCACCAAAGACCCAATGCAATACTTGCCATACCCCAAATAACACTCCGCTACTCATCCTAGAACTATAAAACTCTACAAATGACCATTTCCACACCCACCATAACACTCCCATCTACTGGAGACCATGCCACACTCCACCCAACCCATCTCAAGCACACCCGAGTCTGACGATAAAGACTTGATCATCAGGAACCTAGCTGAGGAACTTAAGAAATTGACTAGCCAGATTCAAGGCGTTAAAGGAAGCAAGGGAATTAAGGGGCTAACTTATGAATATCTTTGCATACGGCCCGATGTTGAACTGCCCGAGGGATACAAACCTCCTAAGTTCGAGATGTTTGATGGTACAGGGGATCCAAGTATCCATTTGAGGACGTACTGTGAAAAGCTGTTTGGAGTAGGGAAAAACGAAAGGATCGGCATGAAATTATTCATGAGGACATTGAAAGGAGATGCTTTGTCCTAGTACATCAGCCAAGATCCAAAGAAGTGGTCAAGCTAGGTAAGTATGGCGTCCGACTTTATGGACAGGTTCAGGTTTAACATCGAGAATGATCCGAATGTGTTCTATATTTAGAATCTAAAGAAGAAGCCTATAGAAACATTCCGCGAGTATGCTACTCGCTGGAGTTCCGAAGCCCTAAGGTCAGACCTGCCCTAGAGGAGGAACAAATGAAAAAATTCTTTGTTCAGGCTCAGGACCCGCAGCATTATGAACAACTGATGATGATTGAACGCCACAAATTTTCCGACATCATCAAACTGGGTGATAGAATTGAAGAAGGTATCAAAAGCGGTATGGTTACAAACTTCGAGACCTTGCAAGCTACAAATAAGGCCTTGCAGTCTAGTGGTGTGTCCAAGAAAAAGGACGTATGAGCTGTGATGGTTGCACAAAGGACCAAATCTCCTATCAAGTACCAAACTTACCCAACACCTCCACTCACATATCAGCCTACTCCGAACTACCAAGCACCCTCACCCTCTTACCAAGCTCCACCACCAACTTATCAATCACCACCACCTCCACCTCCTATATATCAGCCTACTTGGCCTAGATATTCCCAATCCGCACATGTCTACCAAACTTACAATGCTCAACCATACCTCTATCAGTCATCTCCCGCCCATCAAAACTTCCCTAAACCCCGGCCAAAATTTGATCACAGACCTCCGAAACAATATACAACCATCGCTGAGCCTATTGACTAGTTGTACAAGAGACTCAAAGCTGCTAGTTATATCACCCCCATCCCCGCTGCAAATCCTAAGAACCCTTCTCAGTGGGTTAACACAAACAAATCATGTGCATACCACTCCGACATGAAAGGGCACACCATCGACGAATGTCGTTCCTTGAAATACAAGATCCAGACTTTAATTGATAACATGATTATTGTGGCAAAGGAACCCGCTCCAAATGTCCGCAACAATCCTCTACCCGATCATGAGGGCGGAGTCATTCACATGATTGAAATAGAGGATGATTGGGATCCCGAGGGATCAATTGGGTTAATCGCAGAAGCCGATGACACAAAGAAGCCAATAGTTACTCTTAATCCAATCATAGTCCATATTCAGCCATCTGGGGACGCCGAGGTAAATATGTCTGTGCCACTTGAGTTTGAAGCAACGTCATTTGCAAAAACACCAGCGACAATTGAGGTCGAATTCATGTCTCCAGCAAATGCACCCGTACCGTTTGAAGTTGCAATTTTACCACCTAAGGCGCATGCTCCGTTTGGAGTAAGGACAGCCACGCCAATCCCAGTGGTAATGTCGACCATGACACCATACCATACAAAGGCTATACCATGGGACTATACAGCCGAGGCAAGGAGGAAAGGCAAGGTTAAGTTCGAAGAAACTATTGCGGCACAGGGTATGACAAGAACTGGTAGAGTTTATACCCCGTAATATCTGGCTGAGTCAAGAAAGCAGGCTTCCAATCGGTCACCCATCGTTGAGACAGGTCCAGACGATCTTTGGAGAAAGATACAGGCCAAGGAATACTCGGTCATCGACCAGTTGAACAAAACACCGACGCAAATCTCCATTCTTGCTTTGCTACAAAATTCTGAGGCACACAAGAATAGTCTGCTAAAGGTACTAAGTGAAGCATACGTGCCAAGTAACATCACTGGCGGGGAAATGGCTTACATGGTAGGACAAGTGTTGGAGAGCCATAAGATCACATTTTATAAGAACGAGCTACCACTTGAAGTGTTGGGACACAATAAAGCACTGCACATTACTATGAAATGCGAGGACTACTTCATCACCAGGATCTTGATCGACGGGGGTTCCAGTCTCAACATTTGTCCACTGGTAACACTCAAGAAGCTGGGTAAAGGACTACACGAGGTAAAGGACGGAGCCATCAATGTGAAAGCCTTCGACGGCTCCCAAAGGTCCACCATTGGGGAGATCAGCCTATGCTTGCAAATGAGACCAACCTGGTTCGACGTTGATTTCCAAGTAATAGATGTGCCAGCATCTTACAATCTGCTGTTGGGACGGCTATGCAAATCTACAACCTCCACCAAACTACTATTAATAACATTAATAGAATCCAAAGGAACTTCCTATGGGGGAGCACCTCCGAAAAAAGAAAATGTCATTTGATAAGTTAGGACACTGTCACAAAGCCAAAGAAGGATGGGGTTTGGGACTATACAAATCAAAATGGAAAAATCAATCCTTCAGCGCTAGCTTAGCTTGGAAATATAAAACGATTGTAATCCCTTTGGAGTAGGGTACTTCACAACAGATATAACAGTAGGAACCCCCAACAAAGCTGGAATCTCCAAGATAAAAATGACTCCCATATCTAGAAAAACATTGTCCGGGGCTCAAACATTTGTAAACAAGGTATTCACTGGGAAATTGGGAACGAGCAATCCATTAAAACCTGACAAGACGCCTGGCTAGGTAACAAGGAAATGTTAAGAACCTTAATCCAAGGGCCCTTAATGAGTCATGAACAACATCAACCGTTAGCAGATATTATTGAAAATAATACACATAACCTTAATAATTTATCATTCCAGCTCCCTATCGAGGTTAAGAACAAAATCACTAGCACCTGAATCAAGCAATTCCAACCTATTGAAGACAAATATAGCTGGGGCAAAAGTATCAATAGGATCTTTACAATTAAATCAGCTTATGAAATGCTCAATAGGGGAGAGGAGGGAGACACAAAAGATTACAAATAGCTATGGAAGATTAAAACCCTCAACAAAATAAAATTCTTCCTATGGACGGTTATCCATAATAGACTCCCCACATCACAAATGCTCTTCAATAGGAATATTAGTAACTCTTCGACCTGCAACATTTGTAGTACTGCAAATGAAAATACAATGCATATGTTCTTTAGGTATAAGTAATCCAAAACAATCTGGGATCAAGTTGGTTTCAAGCTTTCCCCCCATAACCGCCAGACCAATACACCTTGCACAGCTGGTTAAAAGCCCAAAGTAGCTCTAATACCAGGTTCAATGAATATCTCGACTGGTCTGAACAAGGCCAGCGACACATATCCCCAATCCATTTAAACAGATATAATAATCTAAATTAAATCATTAATAAGTAATAAATCTCAAAATAGAGTGAAATAGAATAAGTGCGGAAATAAACACAGCCCGACATCGGGTTGTCACCAGTCATGAGTATATAACATAAGTCTAAGAGTATGGAAAAAGGACTACACAGTCTATTATAGAATCCAGTACAAGGGAAAATAAATATAGGAGGGAGAAACACTGGGCTGCGAATGCCGAGTAGCTACCTATTGAACTCCGAATAGCCTGTTGGAAGCAATCAGCCCTCGCTAGCAGGACCCGAGGCTCCTGTATATGCACACAGGGTGCAGGGAGTAATATGAGTATGCCAACTCAGTGAGTAATAAAATTAAAGGCAGCTGAGCGATAAGAAAACATGTAAAACACAGCAAAATACTACAAAGAGGCAGTATAAAATCAATACAATGCGATAGAGTAGTGAAAACTTGGGAAAAAAACCTCAGTTCAGTAAAAACCTCTTTAAAAAATCTTTTAACAGTTAAAGAAGTGAATGAAAAGCAACGAGAACAGATAAACACATAAAACCAGCCCCTCGGGTACAATATCAATAGAAATTAGCCCCTCAGGCAATAACATGGAACAACATCAGCCCCTCAGGCTATATCACTTATCACACTCGGAACCCCCGCTCACTGGGAGTGTACAGACTATGGGAGGGTCCCCTTACGGCCCAACCGCAATATCAAGCCATCTTGTGGCATAATCAAAATTAAGTGAACGCGACGACCCCTTGCAAACCCGATGCCTCAACAACTCAAACCTTCACGGACGCGGCATCACCCTCGCGAATGCGTTGAACACAGACCCACCCCTTCGCGAATGCAGGACCCTCATTGGGAACGCGAAGGTTAAAAATACTACCTCACATCCCAACCCTTCGCGAATGTGAAGGCCAAAATCCTGCAACACCAACGACAGATTTTTCTGCAATCTTTTCAACTTGAAATGATCCGTTCAACCCACCCGAAACTCACTCGAGGCCCTCGGGACCTCAACCAAACACACCAACATATCCCATAACATCATTCAAACTTGTTCCAACCTTCAGAACGCTCAAAACGACATCAAAACACTAAATTGTATCGGATTCAAGCCTAAGAATTCCAAAATCTTCCAGTTTCCGCTTTCAATCAAAAAGTCTATCAAACCACGTCCGAATGACCTAAAATTGTGCACACACATCCCAAATGACACAAAGGACCTACTGCAACTCCCGAAATTCCATTTCGACCCTTATATCAAAATCTCACCTACCAACCGGAAAACGCCGAAATTACATTTTCGCCAATTCAAGCCTAAATCTACTTCGTACCTCCAAAACACCTTCTGATCACGCTTCTAAGTCCCAAATCACCTCTCGAAGCTATCTGAACCATCGGAACTCACATCCAAACCCTTTATCACATAAGTCAATATCCGATTGACTTTTCCAACTTAAGCTTACTCAAAAGATACTAAGTGTCTCAAACCTTACCAAAACCTCTCTGAACCCGAGTCAACCACCCCAATAACACATAATATAGCTGAACAAGACAATAAGAAGTAGAAATGGGGGAAACAAAGCGGTAACTTATGAAATGACCGGTCGAGTCGTTACATCCTCCCCCTCTTAAACAAACATTTGTCCTCGAACGAGTCAAGAAACATACCTGAAGCCTCAAACAGGTGAGGATATCTGCTCTGCATCTCCCGGTCAATCTCCCAGGTAGCCTCCTCCACAGGCCGACCTCTCCACTGCACTTTCACTGAAGCTATATCGTTTGACCTCAACTTCCGAACCTGATGCTCCAAGATGGCTACTGGCTCCACATCATAAGTCAAATCATCATCTAACTGAACCGTGCTGAAATCCAAAACATTCGCCAATATACTTCTGGATCATAGAAACATGAAATATCGGATGCACACTCGACAAGTTAGGTGGCAAAGCAAGGTCATAAGCCACCTCCCAATCCTCCGAAGCACCTCAAAAGGCCCAATGAACCGAGGACTCAATTTACTCTTCTTCCCAAATATCATAGCACCCTTCATGGGTGAAACCTTCAACAGGACCTTCTTACCAACCATGTAGGACACATCTCGAACCTTCCTGTCAGCACAACTCTTTTGCCTCGACTGCGCTATATGAAGCCTCTCCTGAATTACCTTCACCTTGTCTAAAACATCCTGCACCAAGTCTGTGCCCAATAGCCTAGCCTCACCCGGCTCAAACCAACCAACTGGAGATCTATACCGCATCCCATACAAAGCCTCAAATGGAAACATCTGAATACTCGACTGGTAGATATTGTTATAAGCAAACTATGCGAGCGATAGAAACAGATCCCATGACCCTACGAAATCAATGACACAAGCACGCAGCATGTGCTCCAATATCTGTCTAGTGCGCTCGGACTGCCCGTCCGTCTGAGGGTGAAAAGTTGTGCTCAACTCAACCTGGGTACCCAACTCTCGCTACACAGACCTCCAAAATTGCGAAGTAAACTGAGTGCGCCTATATAAAATGATAGAAACTGGGACACCATGCAAATGAACAATCTCCCGGATATAGATCTCTGCCAACCGCTCTGAAGAATAGGTAGTACACATAGGAATGAAGTGCGCGGACTTGGTAAGTCGATCCACAATCACCCAAATAGCATCGAACTTCTTCAAAGTCCGTGGGAGCCCAACTACAAAGTCCATGGTGATCCGCTCCCACTTCCACTTTGGAATATCCATCTGCTGAAGCAAGCCACCCGGTCTCTGATGCTCATATTTCACCTGCTGATAATTGAGACACCCAGCTACAAATCCCACAATTTCCTTCTTCATTCTCCTCCACCAATAATGCTATCTCAGATCCTGATACATCTTCGCGCTACCTAGATGAATGGAATACTGCGAGCTATGGGCCTCCTCCAGAATCAACTTCCGAAGCCCATATACATTAGGCACACATATACGGCCCTACATCCTCATCACCCTATCATCACCAATGGTCACATATCTGGCATTATCGTGCTGAACTTTGTCCTTACAAACAAGCAAATGAGGATCATCATACTGGCACTCTCTAATGCGATCATATAAGGAAGACCGAGAAATCACATATGCCAATACCCGACTGGGCTCCGAAATATGCAACCTCACGAACCGATTGGTGAAGGCCTGAACAACAACTGTAAGAGGTCTCTCCCCAACTAGAATATATGCCAAACTCCCCATACTTACCGCCTTCCTACTCAAGGCATCGGCCACCACATTGGCCTTCCCCAAATGGTACAAAATAGTAATATCATAATCCTTTAGACTCCAACCATCTCCACTGCCTCAAATTGAGATCCTTCTACTTGAACAAGTGTTGGAGGCTACGATGATCAGTAAATACCTCACAAGACACACCATACAAATAATGCCTCCAAATCTTCAACACAGGAACAATGGCAGCCAACTCCAAATCATGAACAGGGTAGTTCTTCTCATGAGGATTCAACTGACGAGAAGCATAAGCAATAACTCTACCCTCCTGCATCAATACACACCCAATACCAACTCTCGAAGCATCACAATACATGGTATATGAACCTGAAACTGATGGAAAAACTAATACTAGAGCTATGGTCAAGGCAGTCTTGAGCTTCTAAAAGCTCTCCTCACACTCATCCGACCACCTGAATAGAGCACCTTTTGAGTCAACTTCGTCAAGGGCGATGTGATAGATGAGAATCCCTGAACAAACCGACGGTAATAACCCACCAAACCAAGAAAGCTGCGGATCTCTATGGCTGAGGACGGTTTGGGCCAACTTTGAACCGCCTCTATCTTCATCGGATCAACCTGAATATCCACTCTGGACACCATGTGCCCCAAGAAAGCCATTGAACTGAGCCAAAACTCACACTTGGAAAACTTTGCATAAAGCTTCTCCTCCCTCAATCTCTGCAACACAATTTTCAAATGCTCCGCGTGCTCCTCCTGACTATGCGGATACACCAGAACATCATCAATGAAAACTATGACATACGAGTCGAGATTGGGCCAAAACACGATGTTCATCAAATGCATGAACTCTGCTGGGACATTGGTCAGCTGAAAAGACATCACCAAGAACTCATAATGACCATATCGGGTCCTAAAAGTTGTCTTAAGAATATTCGTGTCCCTGATCTTCAACTGGTGATAACCTGAATGGAGATCAATCTTAGAGAACACTCTCACTCCTTGAAGCTAGTCAAATAAATCATCAATGCGAGGCAAAGGATACTTGTTCTTGATTGTTACCTTGTTCAACTGCCTGTAATCAATGCACATCCTCATTGTGACATCCTTCTTTTTCGCAAATAGAACAGGCACACCCCAAGGTGACACACTAGGCCGAATAAACCCTTAATCGAGGGGTTCCTGAAGCTGCTCCTTCAACTCCTTCAACTCCGCTGGTGCCATACGATACGGTGGAATAGAAATGGGCTGAGTGCCCGGCACCAAATCAACACAAAAATTAATATCCCTATCCGGTGGCATGCCCGACAGATCTGCAGGAAATACATCGGGAAAATCTCTCATAATAGGAACAGAAGCAATACTAGGAGTCTCTCCACTGATATCCCTCAAAAAGTCTAAGTAAGAAAGACAACCCTTCCCAACCATACGCTGGGCCTTCAAGAATGAAATTACCCTACTAGGAACATAATCAGTCGAACCTCGCCACTCAATCCGTGGCACACTTGGCATAGCCAATGTTACTGTCTTAGTATGACAGTCCAAAATAGCGCGACACAAACATAGCCAATCCATGCCTAATATAACATCGAAATCTACCAGACATAAGAACAAAAGATCCACTCGGGTCTCCCGACCCTCAATAGTCACCATGCATGACCAGTACACACGGTCTACAACAATGGTATCGCCCAATGGAGTAGATACACAAACAGATGAAATAAGAGACTCACGGGAACCGGGATCAAATAATAAGTTTGATGACACATAAGAATAAGTGGAACCGGGATCAAATAATACAAAGGCATCTCTCTGATAGACTGAGACAATACCTGTGATTACGGCATCTGAAGCAATAACATCGGGTCTAGATGGGAGTGCATAGAAATGGGCCTGACCGCCACCTGATCGACCTCTCCCTCTAGGGCAACCCCTAGCTGACTGACCTCCACCCCTAGCTGGGTGGGTGTGTGGGGGTGAAGTAATTGGCGCTGAAGCCGATGACTGACTCCTCTGCTGAGATGAACCCCCAAGACAACGAGGACAATGCCTCCATATATGACCCAACTCTCCACACTCATAACAACTCCCAAGTGCTGGAGAAGGGGACTGAAGGGAACTCCTAGCATTGGAATGACTAGCAGATGCACCTGGCATAGAAGAGCCCTGAACTGATGGGGCACGAGATGAACTCTAGGTTGGAAGGGCACTGAGTGATACCTGGACCTGATGAGAATTGTGAGAACCATGACCTGATGACGCCCCACAATAACCTGGGCGAGCTGACTGAGCATGTCTGAATGGACGACCTTTACCATGATAAAACTGACCCCCCGAAGGAGCACCACCATAATTACTAGATCCCCGAGGCTTCTTGGCCTCCCTCTCATCTCGCTCTTGGAGACGTACTGATTCAATCTCACGAGCAATATCAACAACCTCCTCAAAGGTAGCACCATACTCCCTCTCCCTAGTCATGAAAATACGAAGCTAATACGTGAGGCCATCAACGAACCTCCTGATCCTCTCTCTATCTGTCGGAACCAACCAAACAACATGACAAGCTAACTCTGAGAACCTTATCTCATACTGCGTCACAGTAAAATCTCCCTGATGCAACCACTCAAACTACCTGCGCAGCTCCTCTCTGCGAGACTGTGGCACATACTTCTCTAAAAAGAGAACGGAGAACTGCTACCAGATAAAAAGTGCTGAACTAACAGGCCTACGCCTCTCATAAGCCTCCCAACAAGTGAAAGAAGCTCCAGAAAATTGAAAAGTAGTGAAAGCGACCCCGTTGGTCTCCAGAATACCCGTTGTACGAAAAACTCTCTGACACTTGTCCAAGAAACCCTAGGCATCCTCGCCCTCTGCACCACTGAAAGTCGGTGGCTAAAGTCTACCAAACCTCTCCAATCTATGTTGCTCGTCCTCTGGCATAGCAGGAGCTACATAGTCCTGAGCAGTTATAACCGGCTGAGCTGGATGTGCCCCTAGTGTCTGAAGTCCCTACACGACCTGCTCAGGTGTGCGAACGGTGGGAGTCTGAGTGCCTCCCCCGACCTAAGTAGTAGCTACGACTGTAGTAACTAAGATCGCCTAAGCTAGGCCAGTACATACTGATAGTGAGCCAGGGCCTCTTGAAGACCCAGAATCATAATGGACACAACTGGTGCCTAAGATGGTGCTGCTGGAGCGTCCACAACTGGAACTTGATCCTGAACTGGGGCGGCTGGTGGATCTGTAGGTGATGCCCTAGCTACTGTACGGGCTATACCCCTGCCCCTACCGCGACCTCGACCTCGATCGCATCCTCGCCTTTAGTGGCCATAAGTGGTGGTATTGGTGGTCGTCCATCCTAACTGGTAGCACGTGTCCTCACCATCTGTAAGAGAATAGAATAACAAACGTTTAGTACTCGGATCAACAGATTCGCACGACAAGATTTTCAAGAATACGAAGTTTTTCCTAAAGGTTTTGCAGCCTCTCGAGGATAAATACAGACGTCTCCGTACCGATCCGCGAGACTCTACTAAATCTGCTCATGACTCACGAGACCTATGTAACCTAGGCTGTGATACCAACTTGTTATGACCCTAAACCCGGACCCGGTCGTGATGGCCTATCGTGAAACAAGGCCAGCTGACACACATCCCCAATCCATTTAAACAAATATAACAAACCAAATTAAGTCATTAATAAGTAATAAATCCCAAAATAGAGTGAAATAGAACAAGTGCGGAAATAAACACATCCCGACATCGGGGTGTCACCAGTCATGAGCATCTAACATAAGTATAAGAGTATGGAAAAAGGACTACACAGTCTATTACAAAATTTAGTACAAGGGAAAATAAATATAGGAGGGAGAAACACTGAGTTGCGAACGCCGAGCAGCTACCTAGTGAACTCTGAATAGCTCGCTGGAAGCAATCATCCCTCGCTAGTAGGACCCAAGGCTCCTATATCTGTACACAGAGTGCAGAGAGTAATGTGAGTACACCAACTCAGTGAGTAATAAAAGTAAAAGCAGTTGAGCGATAAGAAAACACGTAAAACACAGCAAAATGCTACAAAAAGGTAGTATAAAATCAATACAATGTGATAGAATAATGAAAACTTGTAAAAACACCTCAGTTCAGTAAAAACCTCTTTAAAATATCTTTTAACAGTAAAACAAGTGAATAAAAAGCAACGAGAACAGATAAACACATAAAATCAGCTCCTCGGGCACAATATCAATAGAAATCAGCCTCTCGGGCAATAACACGGAACAACATCAGCCCCTCGGGCTATATCACATATCACACTGGGTACCCGTGCTCACTGGGGTTGTACAAACTCCAGGAGGGGCCCCTTACGGCCCAAGCGCAATATCAAGCCATCTTGTGGCATAATCAATAGGCTCTCGGCCTCATATCAAGCCGCCTCGTGGCATAAAAATTCAGGCCCTCGGCCTCACAATCATAAATCAGTACAACACTGTTGCGGCGTGCAACCCGATCCCATAATAACCTCACAACATAGGCCCTCAGCCCTACTCAGTCAGAAATCTCTAAAGCCACTCAAGCACATTAAAATATGATACTCAGCTCGAAATATCATTTAAGATGTCAAAACAGAGTAAACATGGCTGAGTTATGAAACAAGTAGAATATGGCATGACTGAGTACAAGTATAAAGTCAAAACAGTGAGGAATAGTAGTAAAAATCCCCTAAGGGTTCAAAACAGTTGGCACGAGGCCCAAATATGGCATTCAACCCAAAACATGATGATAGCAAATAGTTTTCAATCAAATACGCAGTAAAACAGTCATACGAGATGGATTAAGTCACAATCCTCAATGGTGCACGACCCCACGCTCGTCATCTAGAGTGTGCGTCACCTTAATATAGCACAACGATGTGAAATCTGGGGTTTCATACCCTCAGGACAACATTTACAATCATTACTCACCTCTATCCGGTCCAAACTCTAGCCCACAATGTCTTTGCCTCTCAAATCAGCCTCCGGATGCTCCAAATCTAACCAAAATCAGTGCAAAACCATCAAAATATGCTAAGAGAACAAAGCCCACCCGAAAGAAATCAACTTACAACACAAATCTCGAAACTGGCCAAACCCAACCCCCGGGCCCACATCTCGGAATCCGATAAAAATTACATCAATAGACTCCTTATCACTCCCTGAGTTCATTCATATCAAAAGCACCAAAATCCAGCCACAAACGACCCCTCAAATCCCAAATTTTAGGTCTCCAATTACAAGCCCTAGCTCTTCAATATTTAGGCTTAAATTCTACAAATTCCATGATTAATTAGGTAGAAATCACATTAGGATTAAGTATTAAGTCCATAAATCTTACCTCCAAGTGTTCCCCCTTGATTCCCTCTTCAATCCTCTTCAAAAAGCTCAAAAATCGCCCAAAAATGATGGAACTTAGGCTAAAAATTGCGGAATAGGTCTTTTAAATCATTCTGCCCAGCTATTTCAAATCCTTCTTCGCGAATGCGGTCAACGCTACACATTCGCGAAGCACAAACTTAAGTTAACTTGAAATCCTCTTACGCGAATGCGACCCTCGTGAACGCGATGCCTCAGCAACTCAAACCTTCGCGGACGCGGCATCACCCTCACGAATGCGTTGAACACAGACCCATCCCTTCGCGAATGCGGGACCCTCATCGCGAATGCGAAGGCCAACAATTCTGCCTCACATCCCAACCATTCACAAACGTGAGGGCCCACTTGCCTGCAACACCAACATCATATTTTTCTGCAATCTTTTCAACTTGAAATGATCCATTCAACCCCCTCGAAACTCATCCGAGGCCCTCAAGACCTCAACCAAATACACCAACATATCCCATAACATCATTCAAACTTGTTATAACCTTCGGAATGCTTAAAACAGCATCAAAACACTAAATTGCATCGGATTCAAGCCTAAGAATTCCAAAATCTTCCAAATTCCGCTTTCGATCAAAATATCTATCAAACCACATCCCAATGACCTGAAATTTTGCACACACATCCCAAATGACACAACGGACCTACTAAAACTCCCGAAATTTCATTCCAACCCTTATATCAAAATCTCACCTACCAACCAGAAAACGTCAAAATTTCATTTTTGCCAATTCAAGCCTAAATTAACTCTGTACCTCCAAAACACTTTCCGATCACGCTGCTAAGTCCCAAATCACCTCTCGAAGCTATCCGAATCATTGGAACTCACATCCGAGCCTTTTATCACATAAGTCAACATCCGGTTGACTTTTCTAACTTAAGCTTACTCAAAAGAGACTAAGTGTCTCAAACCTTACCAAAACCTCTCCGAACCCGAGGCAACCACCCCGATAACACATAATACAGCTGAACAAGACAATAAGAAGTAGAAATAGGGGAAACAGAGATATAACTCATGAAACGACCAGCAGGTCGTTACACGAAAGCAGCTCGAATACTAGGTTCAATGAATATCTCGACTGGTATGATGTTCTCCCCTTTATCCCCTGGCACATTTTCCTGCATAGAAATGAGACAATATTCAACAATAATAGTAAGCCTCTACTTCTAAAAAATATAGAAAACAAAGCCATGGAATACAAACTTCTAGCCACAAACCAAAAAAGACCCTCTATAGTTAGAGACACCGTTCTCATTAAATGGAAACCACCAGAACCAAACACCTATAAACTCAATGTGGATGGCTCATGTTTTGGAAATCCAGGTAAAGGCGGCATAGGAGGAATCATCGGAAGGGGCAATGGAGAATGGGATTTTGGATATAACATGAGTATTTCACATGCAACTAATATTTATATGGAAACACTAGCACTATTGTGTGGTCTGAAATTATCCATAGACAACAACTACCTCCCCCTCACTATTGAAACGGATTGTAAGGAACTCATTAATTTAATTGATAATATGAATTGTTCCTATAACTTAATTGATGATTGCAGATGCCTATTGAGTAGAACAGGGGATCCGCCACTACAGCATGTCTACAGAGAGGCTAACCAGACGGCTGACTCAATGGCAAAGAATGGAAGCAACTTACCAATCCTTGGAAGCATAAGGATTTATCTAATTCTTTCTACTTTTGTTATTTCTATTTTGGAAAGGGAAAAGTTCAGGACACAATTCCCATATATAATGAATTATTTAATGACTCTTAGTATGCGTTTTTAATATATGTCTTCATTACTAAAAAAAAAGCCTAAGAGAGTAGAAGAGGACAAGATTATTGATCTTTTTGACATATCACGCATGAAGCAGGTAGAGGTTTTTTTAATTTATTGTTTTATTTCCTCAATTACGAATAAGTAGGTTGCTGTTCATGATCTAAATTGACAAACTGCGTTTTCGACTTTTTAGAAGTAGTGTCGTGATGTGAATGGTAGAATAGTGATTGTTTTTTCATTAACTGATCGCTAATGAATTGATGAATCTATTAGAAACAAAGTTACAAATTAGTGCTCCCTCCATTTATTTTTAGTTGTCCACTTTTAATTTTGCCTCCTTTTAAGAAAAAGTAAATGAAGTATGTATTTTATAATTTTACCTATAATTATGATAGCATTTCAAAAAGCCTTGAGAAATTATTTGGAGAATGAATAGTTAATGATAAGGGTAAAATAGGAAAAAAAAAGTTGATTTTTTTCTTTATTTGTTAAAATAGACAAGTAAAAGTAAAAATATTTTTTTGTATAGTAGACAAGTAAAAATGAACGGAAAGTATAATAAGTAAATATAAATTTCTTAGCTTATTAGAAACCGTTTTTTCGTTTATTAAAGGGAAAATACATAATTACCCCATTAGGGTTGTACCAAAGTGCAGTTGCACCCCTTAAAAATACGGGTATCCTATGACCCTTTTGTATAAAATTTAAGTCAATTAAAATACACCTTTGTGGCCCATCTGGAACACATCATCAGTTATAACCAGGCGCGTATTATGCACCTTTATATTTATTTACTTTTCCATTTTATTTTTTAATCCAAAGTGGGTTAAAGATTTTAGTTAACCCAACCCGTTCATTATCAAATCCAATCCAACTCTCTTATCTGACTCTTTTCTTCGATCGCTCTAAACTTAGCATGATTCTTCTGTAAATTCTCAATGCGAAGTGAGATTTGAACTCAAAATCTAAACTTTAGGGAGATAATCGAAGTTTGAAGGAAAAAATCAAATCTTGAACTTCTTTGACGAAGAGTTTCTAAACTCAATCGAGAGTCATTTCGACTGTGACGAGTAAGATCTTTTGCACTATTTCTGATCATATTGTGTGTGTTAGTATGTTGTAAGTTGTTTATTATTTCTTTTTGTTCCAATTTTGTATGATTTTGCATGTTGGTAGTTAGGTTAGGTTTTTTTTTAAGATTAGGGGTTTATATATAATCTGGGGTAAGTAACTAAATTATTTTATAATGTAAAGGCAGGGTTGTCAAATGGCTTTTACTCTTGTTCACTGTGGTGGTTTCATAGGGTTACAATTTTGTTTGGTCCTAATCCAAGTTATGAGGGTGGTTGTTTAACAAAGTATTTTGATATCGACACAGATGGAATGTCTTATTTTGAATTGAGAGACTATATTAAAGAACTTGGTTATACTACTACTTGCTCATTTTATGTAAACTCACCCTTCCATGGAAATTTGGTTGGAGTTAAAACTGACATGGACATTTGTGTAATTGCTGATGCCCTTGAAAATGGGGATAATTTGGATATATTTGTATCTCACATGTGTGATGAGCCTATTTTGGTCTCCCCCATGTTAGAATATAGTGTTGTGTCAGGTAGTGGAGTGTCTTTTAATGATGCTGTGGTGGTTGGTGATGAATCTAATGCTGCTTTTGATGAGGTTGGAACTGGTGAAGGCTTAACTAGTGAGGCACCAACAGATAAGGCTGCCCAAAACCCAAATAACCCTAACCCTGTTGGAATGTCAATTGTTGAGGGTGACCAAACAGAAGTTGATGATGATGTTTTAGAAGAAGGTAAATCTGATAAAGATACTGAAAGTAGCTCACCTTTTGAACATGATGAGCTGTTTGAAGAAGGTGTTTAAGACTATGGTAGTGATGTGCATGAAGAGTTTAAGGATTTCAGGCAAGAGAGGAGGTCTTTTTAGAGAAAAAAAAAGAAGGAGAGAAGACCTGACAGTAAAGAAGTTCCTTTAACTGAAAGAAGTCCTAAATCAAAATCCAATTTAAGATATGATGAGCATGTTGTTGCCCAACAAACTCCAGGCCAAAAAAGAAAAATAGATGGTATTTTTTGTGGTGATAAACCTTACTATGAAACCTCTGAAGCAGGCAGTTTTGAAACAGGTTATGAGGCAGATGGGGAAGAAGTTGAACAAAAGGTAAAAGCTTTCAAGAGGAAGAAGGACACTAAAAGAATTATATTTGACCCTACTTATAAGAAGATTGTCTAGGAATTGGGACTTGTGTGCTACACCCCATGTTTTCTTACATAAAAGTACGCTATAATTAAATTGATGAAAGCTCAAAAATGAGATATTACATCCCGCATTTTCGTACGTTAAAGTATCTTCATAAGTTAATTGACGTAAGTTCGGGAATGAGATTATTTTGTGATTAGAAGTATTATGCTATTTCAAACAAGTGATAAGTAAATTCGTGAAGGTGAGATGGTAAGCGAATTGAAGAAAATGAGTTTCGTTGAAATTTGATAATTTGGGATAAAATACGGTCCGAGCTATAATACCCGGTATTTATGGAATAGTACCATACAAGTACCACATGACCATAATAGTAAAGTGTATAAAATATGATAAAATTGAGTAGTATTTTAAGTAACTTGAGGTAATTCTTAATTATGTGGATAATTGGATAAGTAGTGATTTTAGTGGAGATTAATTATTTAATTAGTGTATTTGGATAAGTTTTGATTATTCTCTAACGTGGCATCCCAAAGAACTCTTGATAATGAGTCTTAACCCACAAAACAAGATGGCACAATCAGAGGACTTTGTGGCCAAAGTCATTAAAAGTGTGGGCCCCACACCACTAGGATAAAGACCTTACTTTTTGATTGATTTTAACATGATGGAGGAGAAGCCACAAAGAGAATGACTATAAAATAATATAATGTCATTTTTGGATTCGTGCTAACATGATGTCCATGTATATGGAAGCAACACAATTTTGAATTATGTAATATCAACTGTGACTTGCAATTCTAAGGGAGTACGGTACAATCTTTCTCAAGAATATCATACGGATTTTTTCCTACTTCGATTCGGCGGTATGTGTTTTGTCGCAATCGATGTGTGTTAGAGGGATTTTTAAGAGAATCGACTCAGGTATGTTAAGGCTAAGCCCTTCCTTCATTTTGACCTGATCTCGTAATTGTATGTGTTTGATAATGAGCCATAAAGAGAAGTTCATAATCCCGAATTTGTATACATTATCCTAGTCCCATAAGTTATAGTATTATCCATTATCGGGATTTTATATTCAATTGAGTAATGTCTTCTTCCAATCAAGGCCCCTCCTGGGGAACCTTTGATCAGATGGTAAGTTATATACCGAACCTACTATGGTCGAGCACCTACGAGCAAGCCCAGAATGGCCGAGATACTAAGACTAGTATGGTCGAGCACCTATGAGCGAGCCTACTACCGCAGAGTAGTTACACATACCGAGCCTTATAAGGCCGGACAACTATTTTACTTACTATATTGAGAGAATTGAGTCAGTATCAGCAGGTAAGTATATATTCATATCTTTGACTCCAGTTACTTTCAGTTATTATATTATCAGTTCAGTTTCAGCTTTCAATTATTCTGTTGTCTTACGTACTCGGTACATTATTTTGTATTGACGTCCTTTTGTTGGGGACGCTACATTTCATGCCTGCAGGTCCTTATTGATAGTTGAACAGACCCTTCTAGTAGACAGAGTCAAACATCAAGCTCCACTTCCTCAGAGTTACTAGGTCTAGACCTTGGAGTCCATTTTATATATACAAGTTTGATGGGTAGGTCGAGGCCTTGTCCCGATCATGGTACAGTTCAGTTATCTCTAAAGGCTTGTAGACAAGTCCTGTATAGTTTGTATATCAGTAGATGTTTATGGCGGCCTCGTCATTATACACAATTATATATATATATATATATATATATATATATATATATATATATATATATATATATATATATGAGCTTTTTGGTATGTTTGCCACTCAGATAAGAGAAACGATATTTTTATTTGATTCAGAATATGGCCTCATCGGCCTAAGTTGAGGGTTACCCCTTTAGAGTTTACAATTACAAAGTGGTACACTTGGGCCGAGTATGGCACCGGGTGCCAGCCGCACCTCATCAGGTTTGAGGCTTGACAAAGTGGTATTAGAGCAGTTCTATCCTAGAAAATCTACAAGCCGTATCTAGTTGAGTCTTGTTTATGGGTGTATTATGCACCACACCTATACGCGGGAGGCTATAGGGAATTTAGGACTGTCACTATTTCTTCTTATTCTGGATCATGTGGTGGAGCTCAGTTATAAGAACTCAATTTCCTAAACTTTATCTTTTTCATAATACGATGATGCTTACATCTAGAAAGACGGTTGGTAAGGGATTGAATGTGGCTATGGAAAAGTTGAGTGAGAGGAACTCGAGTTTCCATCATTCATATGATGGATAAATGTAAGGTCTTCAGTAGATCATGTGTGTATTAAGACATGTAAGCCTCTTGATAAGGATCCTTAAGACAAGAATATCTATCCACCCCTATGGTGAAAGGCAATGTGAGATTCAGAAGATAGACATAAATTTCAACAACTAGGGTACGAAGTACCTAGTTAGTGAATATTATCATTATTTACCATTCAGGAAGAGAGATATAAGCATTATGAGTTACCTTCAACAGTAATAAAAGTATGTACAATTCGCCACACTGATCTAAGTTATGCCCTATAGGAGCTAACAAATATGGTTTAAGAGAAGGACGGAATATCAGGATACAGGTGGGGTTAGAGTAACCCAAAATGGTGGATGGATTGTTTGCGTTAGTTGACATTCCGAAGGATATTGCAAATATGCTAATAGATCTCCTTGTGAGACACCCAGATGGTGCACCCTAGAATAGTACAACTAGATATGAATACTAGAATATTCAAAGACAGACACTGGAATCCTGGAAAGAATAAATATTACCTTAGTGTGGCTCCCATCCCTAGTAAAGAGAGAATGCTAGGCAACCCGAAAAGCTAGTGGATGGATCAAGGGGAACTAAAAGCAAAAGAATGTCTTGTTGGAGATTTTAGAATAAAGTGATAGACATAAATGTTAGCATGGAAATAAGAAAGAGAGTTAGTAAAGCATTATGAGTAAAATGTGATATATGGATGTCAATGGTAGATAAAAAAAATAATAGTATTACAGAGTCTATAGTCAAGGGAAGGAAAAGACGAGAGGTAACAGGCCTTGAGGCAACAAAAGAGTATAGGTCATAAAGTCACATCCTCTTTTCGAGAAATAAGTTTGTGACTCTAATGTGATTACCAGAAGAAAAAGTTAGACCTAGAGTAATAGAAATCAGTATGGACTAGTGAACATGATAAATTAAACATGAATTAGGGACTGAGTGCTTTGATAATAGTCGGCATCATGAAAATTTCAGATTGCATTCCGGCATTAAAAGAATGGACGACCGAAGAATAACCCTTAAAGGTCACTCAAGAAGATGTTTCCCTATAGCAAGCAATGTAAAAAAAGTTAAGCTTAAGGTACTATGTGTTCCAGTTACACTAAGTGTCACCCTCGTAGATAAGGAATTTTGTTATTCTTAGTACAGAAGAATTACCGCAAGGCACGTAAGGGTCATCGGTGATGTGAAAAGACGCCAAAGATGAAGAGGTAAAACATCTATAGGTAGATCGTCGTAGCACAAAATTTGAGTACTCCCCTAAAGGGGGGAATATGTAGTGAAGTGTCATTAAGTCAGAATTAAGTGGTTCTAGCAACTATGGAATAGTAAAGGAAGAATGCGAAAAGAATGAGAAAGGAATTAGATTGCACTTATCCAAATCCTATAGATATACTACGATTTCAGAACATTGTGAAAACACGGCGTCAAGGAGAAGAAGTAAGGGCTCTTGCTCGAAATGTTATTGATAAATAAGGAGCCAGTGCAAGACATAAGTCGAGACAAAGTAAATAACCCAAGGAAGATTACGGAGAATATTGATATGAGAATGGGCCAACGAGTAGTTAGTAGTTGATTCAGGAAGAGCCTAATTATGGCTAGACAAGAGGATAAAGACAAATCAACAGATTGTGTAAGACGAACATAGTGAACCCTAACATGGGGAATTCAGTCTCGCAGATATGACATCGTGACCCTTGAGAAATATTTAGATAGGATTTGGGGTAGTTAAATGTATCGTATGAATGTTACAGAAATAAAAGAGAGTCTCACTAGGAAGACAGTCAAAACTTCAGTTCAGAAGCAACTATAGGAGCACATGAGCATGGAGGTAAGTAACTAAGATTAATTATAGGCGAGTACGAACATCAAATTTTTATTGGGTATATGATGTAATAAGCTCGCAACTTTACAAGAGTCAGAGGGTCCTCCCTAAGTACTACAATGAAAGACTAGTTGAGGAAATAAGGAAGAAGACTTCAACCTAAGCACAATGTCCTAAAGAGGAAGTGGTCTTGTAACAATAGTCTCACAACAACATTGTATACACTCCACAAGGAAGTTGATCTATCGTGGCTAATGGATGGGAAGAAAAAAAATCAAAAGGTGATATTTAAGATTATATGGGTTGTATGGAATTCCAATATATGTGGGCACTAAGATAAGCCAAGTATTCATGCAACAAGTGACAGAACGACCAGGAAAAGTAATTGCTTACATCTAAAGAAAGTTGAGAAGAAACGAAAGAAATTATTCGATCGATAATCCATAGTGAATTATGTTATGAATGCACTCAAGATTTCGGAGCATTATCCATGCACCATATATGTTGACAATCATATAGCCGTAGAAGACTCCGGTATAAGTTATAAGAAAGAATTTAGTCCAGATCATAGATAAAGGATTGAATGATTAAAGATTGTATCATGGATATTCTATAGCGTACATGAAAGGCTAAATAATAGCTAATACTAGAAGCCGCATATCGGGAGATAGCTTAAGCCTACATAAAGATCGATCAGAAGGAAGAGGAAACTAAAGAGTTACATCAACTAAGTGAATTAAGAGTCTAATTATTGGACCTAGAAAGTTATAGACATCATGATTGAGAACATTGCAGAATCACTCTTAATATCATAGGTGCAAGAAAGATAGTACAGTAGCCATATTTTATAATGGCTCTAGGGTAAAGCCAGTTAGAAAAGTACCAGCCTTAAAGAAGTTATTACGAAGCTCCTACCGAATTATGTATGCACCAAAGGTGCAAGTGTTATAATAAAATATTCAAGTTGTGGATGTGAATTATACCTATGTGGAAGGGAGGTCATGAAAGAGATAGAAGATATAATGCAAGATTTTAAGGCAAAGGTAAACAACGTACGAGATACTCAAACGCAGAAGATTGTCAACATTTCATACTTCAGATAGAAGGCTAGAAGCGTAGGGATTCAATATCCAGGAATGATAGCATCGTCGTCAGTGGCATATCTTCCAGCCTATGTTTTTAGGTACTGGGAGATCTAGTCAAGAGAGCAAAGAAGAGTTGGAGATGATGTGATGTCTAGCTTGATGTTCCAGAATAACATAAGAAAATCTATAGTGCAAGCAAGTTGAAGGAAGGTGGCGAATAATATAAATAGATATGTATAGGTCGCAAGCTAAAGTATGGTAAAGCAACAAGGTTTTAGGAAGATAGGAGTAAGGATAAGAAAGGTTGAGTGAGAAGGTGATGAGAATGTATAAGCCCTCAGGATTAAGCCCAAAAAAACAAGAAGAGCTGATGGTTTCTCTAAGTTATACAAAGCTCAATATAGCCTGAATGAACTCAAAGGAGTCTAAGACTAATGGCATTTAGAAGAGATGGAATGCTGCCCTAGTAGTAGAATAAGGGTGTAATTGTGGTAGATAAAGGATGACATTTGGGCCTTCGATTGAGTTATGATTTGAAGAAATAAAAGGGGGATATCATGAGTTGTACAGGATTAGAATAACCCCTAATGGATGAATCACGTTGGGATGCTATGAAATACGGTTATGGAAGCATGATATCTCTCCCAGGTAGATCAGTCTAATCATTTCCAATGTTCCACGATGCACGTGTGCTCTAGTGATTATGTAAGAGGTTTCAAGTTATCAGTGGCAGATTGTAGATCAATATTAAGGTGAATCAACAATAGATGGACAAAAGTTACAAAGTATAAGATGAGGTTAAGCCATCATTCTTAAGATGAACAGTAATGTGGAAGCATTAAAGGACATAGATTTATACATATGGGATAAGCAATGAAAGTAACCTAAAGTTTGGTAGCAGACCTCAATAACGATAAATCAAGGTAAGAGTTATGGTATAGTATGACCTACTTAGATGCAATAAAGTCATGCAGATAGATAACCGGGTCTATGAGATAAGATATAGCAATATTCATGTGTTCAACAAAGTACCGAGTGAAGAACTTCAATATACTTATAGATTCCCAGAAGACATCTTGTCTAACAGCTGGAGGGAAGAGACGCATAGGCGCACATATAAGGAAAAAGTCGTACAGGCTGCATGACGGAATGTAGCAAGAATTACGAGATTTGAGGAATTCCGACCACAAGCCGTGGTATGAGAAAGAGATCTACAGGTGGGAATACCCTGGACTTTGGATTTATTCACAGAACAGTTGCCTAGATGGCAAGGAGTGTACTAAATTATTCGGAAGACATAGGTTATGAAAATGATAAGTGCATAAGTCAACCTTCGAGGACGAATGTTCCAAGGGGGGGGAATGTTATTACACCTCATGTTTTCGTATGTAAAAGTATGCCATACGATGATGAAAAGTATGCCATACGATGATGTAAAAGTATGCCATACTTTTTCGTATGTAAAAGTATGCCATAAAAGTATGTTTTCGTATGTAAAAGTATGCCATAAGTAAATTGATGAAAGCTCGAAAATGAGATATTACATTCCGCATTTTCGTACGTTAAAGTATCATCGTAAGTTAATCGATGTAAACTCGGGAATGAGATTATTTTAAGATTATAAATATTATGCTATTTCAACAAGTGATAAGTAAATTCGTGAAGGTGAGAGTGTAAGCGAATCGAAAAAAATGAGTTTCGTCAAAGTTTGATAATTTGAGATAAAATACAGTCCGATCTATAATACCCGGTATTTATAGACTAGTACTATACAAGTACCACATGACCATGATAGTAAGATGTATAAAATATGATGAAAGTGAGTAGTATTTTAAGTAATTTGAGGTAATTCTTAATTATGTAGATAATTAGGTAATTAGTGATTTTAGTGAAAGATTAGTTATTTAATTAGTGTATTTGGATAAGTTTTGATTATTCTCAAACGTGGCAACCCAAAGAACTCTTGATAATGAGTCTTAACCCATAAAGCAAGATGGCACAATTAAAGGAATTTGTGGCCAAAGTCATTAAAAGTGTGGGGCCCATACCACTAGGATAAAAACCTTCCCTTTTGATTGATTTTAATGTGATGGAGGAGAAGCCACAAAGAGAATGACTATGAAATCATATAATTTCATTTTTGGATTGGTGCTAACGTGATGCCCATGCATGTGGCAGCAATACAATTTCGAATTATGTAGTATCAATGTGACTTGCAATTCTAAGGGAGTACGGTACAATCTTTCTCAAGAATACCATACAGATTTTCCCCTAGTTCGATCCGCCGTTACGTGTTTTATCGTAATCGACGTGTGTTAGAGGGATTGCAAAGAGAATTTGCTCAGGTATGTTAAGGCTAAGCCCTTCCTTCATTTTGACATGATCTCGTAACTGCATGTGTTTGATAACGAGCCATAAAGAGAAGTTCATACTCCCGAATTTATATACATTATCCTAGTCCCATAAGTTACAGTATTCTCCCTTATCGGGACTTTATATTCAATTAAGTATTGTCTTCTCTCAGTCAAGAGAGCAGAGGGTCTATATATATATATATATATATATTACAGTATTTTCACCACCATCGAGCTATAATCGATGGGAAGGCCCCAATTGGGCAACCTCCGATCAGATGGTAAGTTATATACCGAATCTACTATGGCTTAACGCCTAAGAGCAAGCCCGAAATGGCCGAGATATAGATCCTAGTATGGTCGAGCGCCTATGAGCAAGCATACTACGACAAAGCAGTTACACATACCGAGCCTTATAAGGCCGAACAACTATTTTACTTACTATATTGAGAGAATTGAGTCAGTATCAGCAGGTAAGTATATCTTAATATTATCTTTGACTCCCAGTTACTTTCAGTTATTATATTATCAGTTTAGTTTTAGCTTTTAGTTATTCTGTTGCCTTACAAACTCGGTACATTATTTCGTACTGACGTCCTTTTGTTGGGGATGTTGCATTTCATGCCTGCAGGTCCTTATTGACAGTTGGACAGACCTTTCCAGTAGACAGAGTCAAACATCAACTTGGTTGGTAAGCTCCACTTCCTCGGAGTTACTTGGTCTAGACCTTGGAGTCCATTTTATATATACAAGTTTGATGGGTAGGCCGAGGCCTTGTCCCGACCATGGTACAGTTCAGTTATCTCTAAAGGCTTGTAAACAAGTCCTGTATAGTTTGTATATTAGTAGATGTTTATGGCGGCTTCTCAACCTGCACAATTAATATATATATATATATATATATATATATATATATATATATATATATATATATATATATATTTGCCACTCAGATAAGAGAAACGATATTTTTATTTGATTCAGAATATGGCCTCATCGGCCTAAGTTGAGGGTTACCCCTCCAGAGTTTACAGTTATAAAGTGATACACTCGGGCCGAGTATGGCATCGGTTGCCGGCCATGCCTCGTCAGGTTTGGGGCATGACATTGTGTTTGAGAATGTTGAAAAGTTAGAGAATCAGTGACAAAATATGCAATTTAAGAGAAGAACAGATTGAAAAGTATGTGAATGAACCTGGAAGGGTTAGAGTGAAGTGTTGCAAAGAGGGATGTAAGTGGTTATTGTTTGCAAGTGTTGATGAAAATAGTTATAACTTTATGGTTAAAATATACTACCCAATTCAGAAGTGTGTAGAAACTACAAGAAACTATCTTTGGAACTCCAAATATTTGGTCAAGCGATTTAGGGACAAAATAATTGAACAACCAAACATAAGGATTTTTAAGTTTCAAGAGACTATAAGGAAAGAATTGGGTATTCATGTTGGCAGGACAACTGCCAGGAGAGCTAGGGCCAAAGTATTGATAGAAATAATGGGTGATCACATTGCTGAATTTAAGAGAATTTATGATTATAGGGATAAAATACTAAGAACCAATCTAGGTAGCACTTGTATGGTTAAAGTTGGAGAGAGAGATGCAAATGGTAAGCTTGTGTTTCTGTCATTCTATGTCTATTTTGATGCTTTGAAAAAAGCATTTCTGTCTGGTGGTAGAAGGTGTATTAGTTTGAATGGTTATTTTCTAAAGGGGTATGTAAATGACAACTATTGGTGGTTGTGTGTAAAGATGGAAATAATCAAATGCTGCACATTGCCTGGGCTGTTGTGGAGTATGAAAATACAACTACATGGTCATGGTTTGTGAAGTGTATGCAACATGATCTTCAGCTAGGAGATGGCACAAATCTGACACTAATTTTTTATATAGAAAAGATTATTTCTATTCCATAACTAATTTCATAATTCCTTATCATCTCCTTTTAATCATTTGTTGATAATTTATTTTTTTGTAGGGACTGAAGTGTGCTATAAGAGAGCTTCTACCAATGGCTGAACATAGAATGTGTGCCAGACACATCTTAGCTAATTGGTCAAAACATTGGAGGGGTATTGATAGAAGGAATTCATTTTGGAGGTGTGCAAAATCCGCATATGAAGTTGAATTAAAGAAGAATCTGGATGAACTTAACATGTTAGGTAGTAATATTGTTGAGGATCTGTTGTACTACAATAAAGAAAGGTGGTGTAGGGTTTATTTCTCAAAGTTTAGTAAGTGTTCTGTGGTTGACAACAATATGGATGAGAGCTTCAATGCATGGATTTTAGCTGTAAGGCACAAAAACAATAATTACTATGCTTCAAGAGATTAGATTGAAGATGATGAAGAGGATTGCTCAGCTAAGAGACTTCTCAAATACATGGATAATTAAGATATCTCCTGTGGCTTTGAAAAATTTACAAGAAAATATTTCAAAGTCAATGAATGCATAGTTCATTGGAATGGTGAATATGGTTATGAAATAAAGGAAGGTCCATATTTATGAAGCACATTGTGAATATGGATAATCTGAGCTGTAGTTGAAGAGCATGGCAGCTTAAAGGCATTCCTTGCCAACTGCAGCAATGCATTTCAAGGAAATGGAGCCTATATGGAATGTTTCTCACTCGTATACCAAAAAAACCTATCTTAAGACTTATTCAAACTTTATTTAACCAATAAATAATATGGACATGTGGCCACAATCTGAAAATGCACAAGTAGCACCTCCTGAAATCAAATCAATGCCAGGGAGGCCAAAGAAACTAAAACGGAAAGAAGCCACTGAATCCAGGAAAATAGGAAAGTTGAGTAGGTGTGGGGGCCAAGTGACTTGGAACTTGTGTAAAACAAAGGGACACAATAAGAGAGGTTGTCCACATTCTTCTTCATCAACTGTTGTTGTTGTTGCTGCTGCAACTGTTCCATATGCTGGAAAGGGAAGAGGTAGAGGAAGGGGGAGTGCTCCACCTGCTGCTGCAGCTTCATCATCTTGTGGTTCAACAAGTATTTCTGAAAGAGGTAGGGATAGAGGAAGTGAACCACCTGCAGGTTCATCAAGTATGCCATATATTGGTTCAACAGGTTCTTCTAGAAGAGGATGGACTAGAGGAAGGGGAAGTGAAATGGATGCTAGAGGAAGAGGAAGAGGAAGGGGAAGGGGAACTGGTGGCTTTGAGAGTTCAAGTGGCTTGGAGGGTTGGTTTAATTGTTCATAGGGGTCTGCTAACAATGCTCCGGAAAAAGGAAGGAATCTAACTGGTTCTAGCCCTTTTAAAAGGCCAAGGATGGTAGAGGTTGGTTTAATAGTTGCTGACAGTGGATACACTGCTTTCAATGTAAGTATTTAGTGTTTTTCTTCAATATTTGTAGATAATCAAACTTAGGTTAACTATCATTGCTCTTCTTTATTATAGCCTGGTCTACCAAGTCAAAGAGTTATGAATCTTGGAGCAAGAACAATTACAAGTTCAGCAGATGTTACTGGAGATATTGGATATCAGCCGAGAACATGAGTGAAATGGAAAGGAAAAATAGCAATAACCTTAAGGAGACTACAACAAATGAGGGGAGGCAAAATTATTCAAATAAGGTCAAAGAGGGATGCTGCAACATAGAATGCAAGCCAGAACACAATATCTGGAATTTAGAACCTTTAACTACTTAGACTATGTATTATGCAGATTAAGTGTTGTCTTTTGCTAATATTGCAAAACTCTGTTTGCATCTTTTTGTTGATATTGTTGGATACATATTCTGCTTATAGCAGACTCAAAAAATTTATGGAAATGATCTTTTGGTATTGCTTTAGTTAATGTCATTCATTGTTCTCTTGTAACTACACACAGGCAGCAAATGATCTGTTTGGTATTGCTTTAGTTAATATCATCCATTGTTCTTATGCAACTATGCACATGCAGCATATATGTACAAACTCCAGTTCCATAGCATATATATACAAACTCCAGTTCCATTCATTGTTGTTCAACCAAAAAATGGAGATTAACTCCTACAAACTACAAAGAACTAGAGATTAACTCCTCCCAACTACAGTTTATGTCACAAAAACTGGAGATAAACTCCAACAAACTACATAGAATTTGAACGATTTATACATAAACAGATAATATATAATAGACACAACAAAATACATAAGATACCCTTCCTATTATAAAAATTCTAGTTGTGATTCATCTTCTCCTTTTGGTTCAACCTTTGATTGATCATCTGATGATCCTTTAACTCTTGCTCAACCTCCGTCCATTGTTCATTCTATATCCCCATGCTCAATTTCCACCAATGGAGTCTTCAATGATTCATAATTGGCTAATCCTTCTTCAATCTCCCTCAATTTGTTCATTAACCGTGGAAGGACAAACCTACAACGCTCATCAATAGCATCATCCCTCCATCAAAAAATTTTACAAGACTTGGTCTGAAATTTGAAGAGAAATAAATCATTACAACGTAATCAAAAATATGGACAATATCAAATCCAATTACCCAAATACTTACATCATAGTATGGACAAGACCATAACCGTCTTCCAGGGTTCCTTGTTGACCAAGAGTTTGCAATGAAAGCAAATCTTCATGCTTGCAACGCACCTTCAATTCTACATTGAGTCATGCTCGTCCATACAAAGTTGATTCAAATTGATTCCTACCATTTCAAACACTGGAAAACAAAGAATTAGCCCAGATTAATTTCAATCGAGAACCCTAAAAACAATTTGTAAAATATGACTAAGAAAATTAAAGATTGAGGAGGAGAAGTTAATACTATACAAGAAGGCTGCAATGCAAAAAAATCCTTTCGATACACCAAAATTGAGCTTTAATGGCGGATGAAATTGGGTGTGGAAGAAGAGAAAGAATTGTAACCTAATTAATGGTGACCTTTAAATAAAGGCATGGAAGTATAAATTATACTATTCACGTGCTCACAATTCGTGCAGACACGTTGTGTGCCAGCTGCGCTACGAAGGTGTATTTTAATTCACTTAAAGTTTATAATAGGGGTCATAGGATACCCGTATTTTTAAGGCGTGCAACTGCACTTTGGTACAACCCCAATGGGGTAATTATGTATTATTCCTTTATTAAAGGCATAGTTGGCTAGTTGCTTATTGTGAACTTTTAAATTAAAAGACGTGCTTTTAGAAAAGACATACCAATTCCTTTTGTTTTTCCCTTGAAAGGAACTATAAGGAAAGGAATTATATACATGAGGTTCAAAATTGAGTTCTATAGTTAAAGATAAATTGATATTTATCATTTTACTACAACCCATATTGATACATGGCACTTCTCTTAAATATGACCTTTGACGACATGTTTTATAGAATACAGTACTCAAGTACATAATGAGTGATCCCGCGGCCATTTGACGCAATTCACACAATAAAATAACCTAAATCTTGTGCATAATTCCACCAATTTTGGATCTATGATCAATTTCATTAAATTTAAAGTTGGTGGGGAATAGATGGTGCCTTAATAAAAGAAAAGCTACCATGTGCTTGAAATACTTCTGTATAAGTATTCATCCAAATAGTTAGTTCAGTAGAAATTTCTATTACTCCCAGGTGCTTTAATTTATGAACGGAAAAGGTGTACATATGCTAGTGAACTATACGAAATTGTACACATTTGCTTGTCGTTAAAAAGTGGGCTCACATATGCCCTTGCCGTACATAAGGTGGCTCACATATGCCCATTTTAGACACATCTCACTAATAAAATATTTAGCACCAGATTTTAACACATGTCACAATCTGGTGCATTTCATCTATACTCTAACTTAAAACATAAATCAACTCGAGCCATCACCTTTATTTTATTAAACCGACCCGACCCAATACCAAACAATAAACCCCAGTCCTATTTTAACTCCCCACACTTGCTACCCTCCAAGCAGAGATGATAGACCAAACCACCATCAACATTATCAATAAAAATGATTAAAATTCACAAAAACAAGAAAATCAAAAGTAATAACAAATAAGAATTGAATGTCTCAAAACACTACCCTATTGCCAACAATCTAGTGTACTATTATAGCTTATCACTTTCTAAGTTCCCAAATAATCCATGTACAGGCTTAGATAATGAACACTCAAAAGCAAACACATTATCTCACTACTACTTGCACAACAGATTGTTTGAGGGCTCAAAAGCAAAAGGTCCCACGTTAAAGAGCTTAACCCCGGCCTTAGAATCCACTAGCTTTGATGTAATTGGAGGTGGTGGTGGCAGTGGTGCAGGGACCAACATGGCTCTAGTTTGTCCATTGTGGAAATTTTTTGAGACACTACACTCTATGTTTGGTGATTTGGCTAAGAATACCTTGCACTTGTGGTAACCTGCTGTGGTCAACCACTTTGGTTGGATGAAGAAGAAACCATTCTTGTCTGTCGTCCTAGGGTAGTTAAAATAGGATTGGGGTTTATTATTAGGTACTGGGTCGGGTCAGTTTAATAAAATAAGGGTGATGGGTCGGGTTGATTTATTTTTTAAGTTGAAGTATATATGAAATGCACCAGATTGTGACACATGTCAAAATCTGGTGCTAAATATTTTATTAGTGAGATCTGTCTAAAAAGGGCATATGTGAGCCACCTTATAAACGACAAGGGTATATATGAGCTCACCTTTTAACGACGGGCAAATGTGTACAATTTCGTAGAGTTCACTGGCATATATGCACCTTTTCTAATTTATGAATATCACCAATATAATTTACAAGTATTATACCTTGAATCCTTTCCAAGTTATCGGTCTATTATATATTCGTACTGCTTAGTGTTAGGGACCAGACTCTTTGACATCCGACGTGGCACAGTTGTGACAAGTATTGGGTATGATGGCCTTGCCATTAGCCTATGTGTGGGCAAAACGATCACGTGGGCAATGGACAAGGCATTGTCATGCGGGCTGTTGTGGGCAAGTATTGGCCAAGGTCTTGGGGCAGGCGAGACATGCTTGGCAAAGGCTTGATAAGGCAGTGTGGGCAAGTTGGGGCGGCATGGCATGGCATCACACCAAAGTCAATGACACGGTCACTTCGGGTTGTGGCAACACCAAGTGCGGGCTAAGCTAAGGCAAAGCAGCGAAAAGACGGCAAAGGCTTTTAATAGCTAAGGCAAGGCTATATGAAGCAAAAGACAAGCAATGGCATGGGTGAATCAAGTGTTGACATAGATAAGGCAGAAACTCGGCCAAGGCATGTTCAGGCGGCAGTAAGGTCGGGCGTGTGCGGCAAAATCATGGGCGAAAGGTTGTGAACAAGGCATTGGTGCAGAGCAATGTCAAAAGGAGCCAAGTCTGGGCGGAATGCCAGCCTTGGACATGCAACAACTGACCAAGTCAAAGGGCACATAAAGTGCACATGCCAAAGTAGTGGGCGGTTACCTTTTTGTAACTACTTGTACCCATGTCTGTTTAGTGCTTGTATCCACTATCATTTCATATAGATCATGGCCTATGTAGTTGGGGATTTCAAATACAAGATAGGAACATATTTAGTATTATCCCGCCAAGTTGCAAAGGTTTTAGACAACAAATGTCAATGTGATGTCAAGTGCCAAAGGCTGCCTATGTGTTATAAATAGGTGCCTTTGGACTTAGTCAAATTTGAAGTGGGAATTTCGTGTGAAATTCAGTAAGGGAAAAAAGAGAGAAACCTGAGGATCTCTAAGTGTGTCAAAAGGGGCTAAGCTAGGAATTGGATAGGTCTTAGTGTGCAAGATTGACTTGTGATCTTGGCTAGACGAAGTGGGCTGTAAATGACTTGTATTCATAGAAAAGTGAGGGTTTTCTTTGTAAGTTTTCGAATTAATACAAAGGTTGGAATTTTCTCGTATTTGATTGTGTTCTTTTTATATTTTCTGCCTAAATTCGTATAAGGCCAAACTTGCTGAAAATTTGGCTAAGTGTTGGGAAAGGCTGGGTCAAGTGCGCAACTTGACTGCCGCACAGGTGTGAGTTTAGACTGACTAAAAATGCCCTTGTGACAACTGGTATTAGAGTGGAGCAAGGTTCGCGGCAGTGGCAAGACGACCAGTAGCAAATTTCGTGTTGTTGTTTAAGAATATAGCTAGTGGCACAAATGCTAAACTGCACCAAAGGGTGGAACAGTTGGAATCACTCGTTGGGCAGGCTCTTGAAATTGGCATTGATTCTTCTGTTCTTGCGAGAATTTCACGTTTGGAGGCAGATTATGCGATAGGGCATGAGACTAAGCTGGCATAAATGTCCTTGGTAAGCAAGAAAAAGGAAGAACTACATGAGGAGGTGGTTCAACTTTGAAGGGCATTACAAAACACTGCCCCTAGAATTGATGATCACACCAAAGTGAGGATTCCTGAGCCTAAGGTTTATGGCAGTGCAAGAAGTGCCAAAGAATTGAAAAATTTCTTATGGTATATGGAGCAGTATTTCCAGGCTATTCGTATTCTGGATGATGAAAAGGTGAACATCACACCTATGATGCAAAAGTATAGTGGCGTAAACGAGTGGTAGAAGTGGAAAGTGCTGGACTGCCCAAGATTGAAACTTGGGAGAAGCTGAAGAAGGAATTAAAATCTCAATTCCTTCCAACCAACTCATCATGGGTTGCAAGAGATGGACTGCATCACTTAAAACAAAGTGAAACGGTGAGGGAGTATGTCAAGGAATTCTCATCCTTGATGCTGAATGTAAGTAATATGGCAGATAGACAAGCTGCATTACTTCATGAGTGGATTGAAGGGCAGGGCGCAATTAGAATTGAGAAGGCAGAATGTTCATGAAAGCCTCTCTACGGCTATTGCGGCGGCAAATGCGTTGGCTTATTTCAATTTAGGTCATGACCTTGCTGAGTTTTCGCATTCAAAGTCCGACAAAAGGAAAGACAAACCAAAGGAATGGAAGAAAAGTGGAAAACTCCAAGCTGCCGAAGATGAAGGGTATGCCAAGAATGGGAGGCAGGCGGAGACTTCCAATGGCAAGGATAGAAGTGGAAATTTAAAAGGCTTCTTTTCTTATGGTGGACCGCACTTGAAGAAGGACTATCCGGTGCAAGCTAGGGTGAATACTATGCTGGCTGTAGAAAAATAGGAAAAAGTGGCGGAGGCAAATGCCATTATGGCAGTGTGAATGAAGCAACGGGGGCTTTGTATATCAACAACCCCTTGGGGCTGATTAACTGATGAGGAAGCCGATTTAAAAGGGTGCGAGTGGTTTGTTAGGGGCCTGAATCTTTGACATCTAGCATGGCGTGACTGTGGCAAAGATTGGGCGTGATAGCCTTGCTATTGGCCTATGTGCAAGAAAAATGATTATGCGGGCAATGAACAAGGCATTGTCATGAGGGCTGTTGTGGGCAAGTATTGGCCAAGGTATTGGGGGCAGGTGAGACATGCTTGGTAAAGGCTTGACAAGGCAGTGCAGACAAGTTGGGGCGGCATGGCATAGCATGCACGCCAAAGTCAATGACACGGGAACTTCGGGTTGTGGCAGTGCCAAGTACGGGCTAAGCTAAGGCAAAGCAGTGCGGGATGATAGGAATGGATTTCAATAGCTAAGGCAAGGCTATATAAAGCAAAAGACAAGCAATGGCACGGGTGAAACAAGTGTTGACATGGGTAAGGCAGAAACTCGACCAAGGCATGTCCGTGAGGCAGTGGCGTCGGGCGTGTGCGGCAAAATCATGGGTGGCAGGTTGCGAGCAATGAATTATTGTGGAGCAATGTCAAAAGAAGCCAAGTTTTGGCGCAATGCCAGCCTTGGGCATGCAACAGCTGACCAAATCAAAGGGCACATGCAGTGCACATGCTAAAATAGCGGGCAGTTACTTTTTTTGTAACTACTTGTACCCATGTCTGTTTAGTGCTTGTATCCACTATCATTTCGTGTAGATCATGGCCTATGTAGTTGGGGATGTCAACCACAAGATATGAATAGATTTAACATTAGCCCCCCAAGTGGTAAAGCTGTAGACAAGAAGTGTCAATGTGTTATCAAGTGCCAAAGGCTGCCTATGTGCTATAAATAGGTGCCTTTGGACTTAGTCAAACTTGAAGTGGGAAATTTTGTGTATAATTCAGTAAGGGAAATAAGAGAGAAACATGAGGGTCTCTAAGTGTTTCAAAAGGGGGCTAAGGCTGGGCATTGGGCATGTCTTAGTGTGCAAGATCGACTTGTGATCTTAGCTAGACGAAGTGGGCTGTGAATGACTTGTGTTCATAGAAAAATGAGGTTCTCCTTTGTAAGTTTTTGAATTATTTCGAAGGTTCGGATTTTCCCGTATTTGATTGTGTTCTCTTTATATTTGTTGCCTAAATTCGTATAAGGCCAAACTTGCTGAAAATATGGCTAAGTGTTGGGAAAGGCTGGGTTAAGTGTGCAACCTGACTGCCGCATGGGTGTGAGTTTAGACTGACTAACAACACTCCCGTGACACTTAGTACAGTCATCTTATTTCTTGAGTTATGCATGTATTGTGTAATTAAACATTCAGCTTTTATGCTCAACTATTATATATGCTTACTGCTTAGTATAATCATCTTATTTCTAGAGTTATCCTTTGTCAAGACAGGATTGTTGTTTAACCAAAAATTAGGATTTCGGTCAAAGCTTATTTAGTAGAACTCGGGTTACTGATAATCAAATAGAAATTAATAATTGACAAATAATAGTTGAATATAATGCAAAGTAATTCAATGTATTCCAATAGTATTTCATGTCCTTACAAATGATCAGTCTTCTCTTTTTATAGCTATCTCTAAGTAATACGTTTTGTTTCTACCATAATAGAGCCATTATTGACAATTAATGGTATTTAATGTAACATTATAATTGATAATCATATTTGATTCAATATAGATTCCCTAACGTTTTCCGTATTTAATGCCCGGTAATACGTATCTATACCTTATTTACTATCAGATTCATTCTTTTCAATCATAAAGAAGTTCGAGTGTCTATCTTTATCGTTTTTCCTGAATATTTGCTCGTGCTTGTTGAAGCTCATGCCTCTTTGATTATTCTTTGCCAACTATCATACTTTGACTGGTCCACGTGTCATGACGTTTCGTCTTACAATAAAGTTCATATATGAACTTAATTTTCCTAATACAGATAGTCCCTCCACTTGCCATTTATTCATAAATAGAATATTTGGGAAGTGGATCTCATTAAAGCGGGAATATTTGTCGCCATTAATTCTTCTCTGGAACTGACACTTCATCTGTCACTTCCATTTAATGTCCGTGAAACATGGTGTCTCCTGGTTGGCTCTGCAATCTTTCAGCATCTTTTAAGGTTTTTTTACGGCTTCACCAATTATGAAACGACAGTTCTCATTATGACGTTTCCATTATTGCACCTTTTCCTTTGACGGTTGCTTCAGGCTATAAATATAACTTTTTACCTTTGTCTTTTTCACAAAAGGTTTAAAGTATTCAATTCTGATTTTCTTCTTCCTCGTACTACTATGTCTTCTTCAAACCCTAACCTCTGGAGAGTCCCCATTGTTGACAGCCTTCCTCTTGCTCTTGTTAGAAGTAGGAGAGGGGGAAGGCTTCGTAGTTTAGGGTCTTCTTCATCACGAGGCCCCTCTATTCCTTCATCGAGTTCTACTCTACCTTCTAGAACCAGAGGTTCTCTTTCCCAAAGATCTTCATCTAGGACTAAAGAACCCACTGAACCTCTTCGTAAACCTTTAGTGGATGAAATTGTTCCTGCTGAGATATCTTTTTAGAATGATAGAGAGTCCATCACAAACCAAGTTTATTCTATGTCTTCGTTAGATCGTGCTGACATTTACCTGACTCAGATCACTGAAGGTCTGATTTCTGTAGTTTGTAGAGATTGCCACTGGAGTCATGACTTCCCCATTATAATCCCCAATGCAAACCAAAGAATCACTTCTTATTTAACTGGGTTTTCTTTTGTTTATACATACCCTTTCACGTTGAATTTCAAACCTGCTATTGACCCTGTTATCATCGAATTTTGTTGCTTTTTTTATGTTTGCTTAGGACAAATTGGCCCCCATCGTGTGGAGGGATGTTGCTTGCTTGAGGCATTTGGCTAACATGGTTGGCATGCCTTTTACGTTCTTTCATTTAATCCACCTCTATTCTCCCAAACTCTTTCGTCAAGGAATTTTTACTTTAGTAGCGAGAAGTAAAAGAGTTCTGGTCAGTCCAAAAAATGATAAGGACCGTGGCTGGTATACCAGGTTTGTTGCTGCCCCCACTACTGGTTTAGTGGGTGAAGAAAATGTTCCCTTTCCTGAGACGCATAATTTTGCACGTGAGTTTTTTTATATAACTTTCACATACCTTTTTCTCAATTTTGATGGTTGTTATTTTAATTTCCTTTTCTTTTTCCGCAACCATTTGAATTGTTGATGAAATTTCCAATTTTCGTGGTCGGGTAGGAAAGCTATTAAGTGTTGCTCCGATGGACGGTAGATCCTGGAAAAACCTTTCTCATCGGTTTGGTTGGAAAGTGAAAACTCACGGTAAGTACCTTTTTTTCTTTCATATCCCTTGCACTTCTGCTTACTTTTTCCTTAGTAATTGTTTTGACCCTTCTTTTTATTAGGGTTCCCCATTCGAGGCATAAGTGCTGAGGTCGTCGTAACTTCCAGAATTTATTTGGAAAGAGCCCAAGAAATAATTTTGGGTTCTTCATTGAAAAGGAAAGCTTCTGCTAATCAAGACTCTGAAGAAGAGGAAGAACAAGATGGGGGCTCTTTGGTAAAAAGGCCACAGTCTAGAAGACGCATTATTTCAGATGATGAAGCATCTCAACCTCATTTTGTTCCTTTATCCGAGCCTGTTGAGGCCACCTTAGTGATTTCCGATGACGATACCCCCGCGGCTGCTCATGATTCCGTTGATCAACTTTTTGCTCGTGGGTTTGATAATGAAAGTTTGAGTCTAGTTTCTGACGAAGTGCCCTTGCTTCATTTTCTATGCCTATCCCTGTGACATATTCTCTGCCAGCCATGACTGTTGCCATTGTTGCTCCACCCCAGGCTATTTTAACTCCTTCCATAGTTCCTCCTACAACTGTTCAACACACTGAGGTTGGTTCCTCAAGTAGAAATGGAGCTATGAAACAAGTTATCATCGAGGTTCCTGCCGATGGTAATCTTTTGAGAAAATCAGGTGGGGTTGATGTGTGGTTGAAACCTCTGATTAGTCCAATCGAGAGAGCCAAGCTTGAGAGCCACAACTCTTTGACTTGGATGAACGACATAATACAATCATCCTTAAAGGTATTCCTTTTAATGATTTACTATTCCTTTTTTCTATTAAGGTTCTTACCCTTTCTCTTCTTTTTTTAGATCAACCTCGTTGGTACAGAAATGATGAAGAGGTTTTCCCACATGGAGCATTAATGCATGAGTATCAAACTGAAGCAAACAACAGGAGAGAACAATATGAAAGCCTTCAAATTGACATGGAAGCGTTAGAAGAGAGCAAGTGCACCTTAGAGCAGCAGTTGAAGGTTTTAACTTCAGAATTGGCGGTTGAAAAAGCTTCCTCAAACCAAGCTGGTAAAGACAAGAATCTTCTCGACACATTTTTCTCTGAGCAACTCTCCAAGGCTAGTGAAGAAATCAGAGAGTTGAAGGCTCTCTTAAGTGAGAAAGAAGTGTATGCCGGTGAACTTGTGCAAACTCTGACTCAAACTCAAGAAGACCTCCAGGAGTCTTCTGATAAGGTTCGTTCCTTAGAAAGTTCACGTGCTTCTCTTCAAACTTCTTACAATTCTGCCTTGGCTGAGAATGAGAAGCTCAAAAGTGAAATTGCTGAATGGGAGAAAGATATGAGATTCTTGAGGATAAGACCATAATTGAAGTGAGTTGGGCGTTTTTAAATACTCGCCATGATACCCTTGTGGAAGTTAGCCAAGAGAACTTTAACTTGGAAGCTGAGTTAGTTAAAATAAGAGAAACTATTGAAAAGACTCAACAGGGCCAAAACTTTCCCTCTCCTGTGGCTGAAACATCTGGAAATATTGAAGATGATATGAGTACGGTGGGTGTTCCAACTCTTTCAGGTCAACCTGAGCCTACTACTGCTGGCGACCCTGCTTTGGTTCCTTCTTCAACTCCTTAGTGACAAGTGTATGATATGTGACTCTTTTTTTTCTTTTTTGGTGGAATGTTGTTATAGCACTTGGTCACATTTGAGGGTTTTGTTGAAAACATCAAGTCCCCAGACATTTTTCGGGGCATTTTGTATAAGTGACTCATAGTTTATGACTAAGTTCATACTTAGTCTAAACTTTTTGTTTACCGTGAAAATGGTAACAACAATTAAATTTGTAAATGGGATTCTAAAAATACATGATCTATTCCCGAGCTAGTTGTTAGAGCAGTTGATGCTAAGAACATGAAGTTTAACGATAAATTGTGAGCTAAAACGAGATAGTAATGAAACTGTAGGGCCTGCTGCCCGGGCGTAGGTCCGATCGATGAAGGACCTCGGGGTCGAGCTCGAGCTATCGAGGATAGTCGGGGATGGGATAACGGTTGAAGGTATAATCAAATGAGGCTCTTTACGGCCAATACTAAGGTATACGACGAAGAACAAACAACAAAGCAAAGGTTATCGAGATGACTTCGGGTCAATACCAAGTGATAAACAAAGAATAGATAAGAAGACAATAAAGTTAAACGACTTCGAACCAGCGAGGGAAAGCAAGTTAGAGAGGAGAAAGAGAGAGAAAATATTATTGCACTTTTGTTGAATGGTTGGATCTCTGGTTTACAAGGTATTAATGACCCCTCTTTTATAGAAAGGGAAATCCCAAACTTAGTACAAAATACATTGCATGATAAAAGAGAGTGGGATGTGACAGCCGGTCAGCTCTATGTTGTATGTGAGCTGACATCGAGCCACTCGAATAGACTTGATCGACCCCGGATGCATTCTTCGAGGGATCCTTGCATTTGCTGGGGCTTTGGCCAACATTATCCTCGGCAGAGCTCGACAAACTTTGAGGGAAGCGACTAGCTCGAGATCCCGTGCTTCCGGGGTCACCCTTCAAAGTATTATGTCAAGGGGAAATCAGCCCCCTAGATTTCACTATCCCTAACCTTCAAAGTATTTGAGCTGTTCTGTCAAGGGGCTGTACTTCGGGGGGCCTAGATTTTGCTTTACAGAAACCTTTTGGCGAGGCAAGAATCCCTTTGTGGTAAGTGTTTCGCCTTTTAAGCCTTGGAGCCGATCGGGATAAGAGTATCCGAAGTGTCAAAATGCAGGCTTCGAGTTTTGACCTGAGTGGATATAATTGTGAAGCTATAGCTTGGTTCTTCAAAAGTTCGGGTCGAGAACAACCGATGTCTGGACTGGCAAAGTGCTACGCTGGACTGAGGATGATGAAAGAGTGGCGATTTGTTGTCGATGATTGGGTCGGGTTGGAATGGGCCATCAAGGGACGTGTTCGTTGTAGTTCTATGGGACAAATGTTTGAAGAGACCCATGCCAGGGGTTCCGTCCTTCTGGTAGAATTTTGTCTGGGCGACGGTGGTCGGGCATGATACCTGGCTTGTTTATTGCCAATGCCCTGGAGAACGAGGCTGGGGCTGGCAGGCCGTAACCCTTTAGGGGGTGGAGCATAGATTTTGCCACTTTTTATTTTGCTATTTATGGAGTATGCTTGTAGATGGAGAGTGCACCCTTCGCGCGTATATATATATAATAAAAAAAGAATGAGATAAATCTTGAAGTTTTACCTCCTTTGTATCTCTTTCTCGATAGCCATTGATCTGGCGGGCTGGCTCCCGTGTTTTGGTGGGATATTCGTGAGCTTGGAACCAGTCAGGCAAGTCTTGGGCTCTTAAGCGCGATCCTTTCCACGATCAGGTGTGGGGGACTTTATATGTTGCCCAGCCGTTTTAGGCTCGGTCCTTGAGTCAGGCCTTTATTTAAGCTTGCCTGCCCTTTGATTTTTTGTGCCCGTGCGGGCGGGCGGTGATTGTCTTCACTTTTCTGCCCTCGAAATTTTCGTTGTTTCTGGTGAAGGGCAAGGCGGATGAACCGGAACAATTCTGGGGCGAGGTTGGCGAAGACAAATGTGAATTCATCGAGCTGCAGGCGCACGCGGGTGTCTATTCTGAGGCCAAATAGAGGGCTCAGGTCGGGCTTCCGCTTTCGAGGCATGAATCCAGGCTACCTGTGCGAATGATTCTACTCAGGCAAAGATGATCGTGCCAATAACAACAAGGAGTGTGTGAGGTGTAGATCATGGAGTGGAATCCTTTGAGGAGATTCATGCCGGGGGCTCCTATATCTGGGGATATTAGACAAGCCAAAGGAGTGGAGTATGATGCCAAGTTCCTGGTGTCCGATGCTGAGGGCGATAAGGAGGAGACTGCCGGGCTATAACCTGCTAGAAAAGAGCGAAATGATCATTCACTGCCTTCTTTGTTGTGTATATATATAGCCTCCGTTATACGATACGGGCTGAGGTCGCGCTTCGTCGTCAATATGTAGCAATAAGAGGGGGAACCCCGTAACTTGTATCTTCTGCATTTCTGCTCATTGGAGTTTTAGCTGGGTCAATTCAATCCCGGGCTTGCCCTTAGGCTTTCATGCTTTAATCGTGTTTGGGTTCAGTCTCCGAGTCGGGATCCGACTCGAGCTTAATATACCCACGAGTTTTGCATTTGTTTGGGCTGGCAATGATGATTTTTATTTTCTGCCCTTGGGCGTTTGGTTGTTTCAATAGTTTTGGGTCAAGTCTTCGAGTCGTGTTACTACTCGAGCTTTAATTGACCCTAAAGTTCTTTCCTACCTGCATAGGCAGACGGCGATGGCCTTTTGTGTTTCAGGTTGAAGTGACCTTACAGATGGGTGGCCCGAAGTCTCACTCGGCTAGTGATAGTGGCATTTATGTCGTGCCCTTAAGCACGTTGTAGTTTAGCCATTTCAGGTCCAATCTCCGGATCGCGTTGCGATCCAAGCTTTAATTAACCCTAGGGTTCTTTCCTGCCTGCATAGGTGGAAGGTGATGGCCTTTTGTGTTTCGGGTCAAAGTGACCTTACAGATGGGTGGCCCGGAGGCTCACTTGCAATTCGGGCTTTAATTGACCCTTTTTATTTATCAAGACCTTTCAATATGTCACCCGGAGGCTCGTAAAGTGAACATTTTTGGATCCGGTCTCCAAATCAGGTTACGATTCGAGCTTACTTTAATCCTCAAGTTGTCAATTTTTTGGCTGGCGATGTCTTTTACGCTGTTTGGTTGTAGAGACCTTTTAGTATGTGGCCTGGAGTCTTGCTTAGTTAACTATTTTGGATTTGGTCTCCGAATCGGGTTACGATTCAAGCTCACTTTAATCCTCAAGTTGTCAATTTTTTGGCTGGTGACAATGGATCTTACATTGTTTGGTCGTAGAGACCTTTTAGCGTGCGGCCTGTAGGCTTGCTTAGCTGGCGACAATGGCTCTTACACTGTTTTTGCCCATGGGCTTTTTTGTAGGCTTTGTTTTCCGCTCGTTAAGGTCTTTTGGAATATTTTTACCTAATCCGTCATCGGTTCTAGAAGAACCTCAATTTCAAGTCGTTGTCGGCGATGTTTTGAGCACCTCGTAAGGTTCATAGCTCGTAGGTCGAGTAGATCGACGCTTTTGCGATTTGGATCCGACATGGTCGGAGCTCGTTTTTGCCTATTGAGGGAAGCCTGTTTTAACCGGTTCTTTCTGAAGTATATTTGAAGTAGTGGCCTGCGATTTTAGCGATAGTCGGGCGTCCCCGAGTCGCATTATTTTGGCTGTATCAGCCATTTTGATCGTAGTCATGTGCTTTTGGCCGTAGCCATTTCTGATCTCGAATGATAGCTTAGGTGTCTACGCCGAGGGTATGCCCTTTAGGGATTCTTACAAATGCGATGTATAACCTAAATTTCAGGATTTTCATTCTTGTTGAGGTCTTATAGTTTGTCATGCCTATTGAGGTCTTACAGTTTGTCATGCCTGTTGAGGTCTTACAATTTGTCATGTCTGTTGAGGTCTTACAGTTTGTGAAATGTAGAATAGATCTGGTTACGTCGAGGCTACCCTCTAGGGGTGTTACAGTTTCAGGTTTTCCAGCGTATGGTGATTGGCGACAAACGACAGTCTCCGAGTCATCGAATTTGTTTAAGCGTGAATACTGCTTTTTATGAGCTCAGAGTTGCCTTTAAGAGCCCGGAGTTCTGACCTTGGGGTTGTGCGGGTGCTGAATTGCTGACAATAAGTCTCCGAGTAACTCGGGATGCATTTGGTGGAGAGGTTCTTATTGAGAGTACACTGTGATTTTCCTTTTCAGAGAATGAGATGTCGGGAGATATTTTCCGATCCATTGGCGCAAATACATGTATTGTTGTGTTGAGTCGATCTATATTAGGTCGAGTTTGGATGCTTCGACGATTTTTGATGTTGCCTTACTCTGAGAAGGAGTCTTTCTCTCTTCTCATGGAAAAAAGTGTTTTTTGATTGTCCGATATAATAGTACATGCTTCCGTTTGGCGGGGGTCTGACTACATCGACCGTTTTCACAATACCTCGTTTTCCTATAGAAAACCTCATTTGGCATTTTTCAAAACTCCTTCGAGCGGGCAGTTTTTCGGGGGAAGTGCCCCTTGCCTTGAAAAGCCCGCCGCAGGGGTAGTTCTTGAATATTTTTGCAGAGTTTCCCCTTAAGCGGCTTGTAGACGTTGCCTCGTTAAAAACCTTGCCGATAAAAACCCTTCTTCTGGGATAAAAACTCCGTCTAAGGAAAAGAGTGCAACGGGCGCACCTTTGGTGTCCCGAGGACTTGCAATAGCATTATTGTCCCGATAGCTCTGATCAGGTGCCTGCATGTAGGTTAATTCTGAATTTGAAATAATAAAAACGATAATGGTTGTACCTTGAAACGAGGCGTGCCGGCGATACCTTGGGGTCGGTATATTATATATGCGTGAGGGCGGAGATTCGGTGTGAATTTTTATTCTGTTTTGTCAAGTTCGACCGGAGGCGAGACCTGGCTTACTCGTTGTCTCATTCGAGGGTGGGGATATGAGCGTCGATACTGCATCGTGTATAACGAACATTTCCCTTGCTGCGTGTTGCTCCCCTTAGACGGTTTTGACCCCGTCCTTTGTCGGGAATTTTATCTCCTGGTGGAGGGTGGATGGTACTGCTCTCATGCAGTGTATCCAAGGTCGTCCAAATAAGGCATTATACCTCATTTCTCCCTCGATGACATGGAACTTGGTGACTTGGGTTGTGCAGGCCACGGTAACTAGGATGACGATTTCTCCTTTCGTCGTTTTGCTAGCCATGTTGAATCCATTGAGGACCCGGGTGGCGGGCACGATTTGTTCGAGCAGCCCGAGTTGTTCTATCACCTTCGACCTGATGATATTGGTCAACCTACCTAGATCCACGAGTACACATTTTATCTGAAAAGAATTTACAAGAAAGAAGATTATCAGGGCGTCATTGTGGGGTTGAGACAGGGCCTCAGTGTCCTCTTCGCTGAATGTGAGGGCGTCCCCGAGTCCGTTTTTCTCTGGTGATGGATATTTTTGTCCTTCTCATTACAGGTTCCTGTGGGGCATCGGCACCTCCTATGATCATCTAGATGAAGTGTTGCGGCTCGTTTGCCTCGTTCTTCTTAGTTGCCTCCCTGTCTCGGAACTGATTTTTGGCCCGATCGCTAAGGAATTCCCGAATATGCCCTTTGTTGAGCAGTTGAGCCACTTCCTCCCGTAGCTGATGGTAATCCTCGGTCCTGTGACCGTTCGTGTTGTGGAACTCGCACACTAAGTTGTAATTTCTTTGTGAAGGGTCTGACTATATTGGTCTGGGCCACTTGGCGTCTCTGATCTTGTTGATAGCGAACACGATGTCCGAAACGTCGACATAGAAGTTGTATTTCGATAAGTGGAGCGCATTCGGTGGCGCCATGATTCGATCGAACTTGGTTTTGTTGGCGAGCCCACGAGGGTCCTGCCATCGGTCCATTCTTCGATCGTTGCGAGGTAGGTTGCATCTCGGGGCGTTCCTTCTGTCCTCGAGGTATGGTTGGTACCTTTCTTTGTTTGGTTTCGACTCTTTTACCAGGAGTCTGTTTGGGTATACTGAGCCCAAAGGGGCTCCTAGTTGGTCATCCTCGGCCCTAATCTTTGACCGGTACCGGTTGTGGACGTTTGACCAGGCCACGACCGGATACTCGATTAAGTTCTGCTACAGCTGTTTCGAGGCCACCGAGCTTCGTTCGTTCAGGCCTTGGGTGAAGGCATGTACTGCCCAGTCATCGAAGACTAGCGGCAGCTCCATCCGTTCCATCTGGATGCGAGACACAAATTCTCACAGCATCTCGTTCTCTCTCTGCTTAATTTTGAAAACATTAGACTTCCTTGTTGCCACCTTGATGGCTCCAGCATGTGCCTTTACGAAGGAGTCTCCCAACATGGCGAATGAACCTATGGAGTTGGGATCCAAGTTGTGGTACCACATCATGGCCCCTTCGAAAGTGTTTCTCTGAATATTTTCAGTAATACGGACTCGATCTCGTCATTTTATATCATTACCTTTTACTGCGCAGGTATAGGTAGTAACGTGTTCATTAGGGTCGGTGGTACCGTTGTACTTAGGAAGTTCTGGCATTAAGAACTTTTTAGGAATGGGCTTTGGGGCTGCTTCCTCTGGGAACGACCTTTGTATGAACTTCTTCGAATCCAAACCTTTTAGGACCGGGGGTTCTCCCAGAATTTGATCCACCCTAGAATTGTAGGTCTCGACCTTTTTATCATTGGCTGCAATCATCTTCTCACCTGACTCGATCCTTTTGGTGAGGTCCTCGAGCATCTTTGCTATGGAGGGGTCAGCTACTGACCCGTTATTGCTTGACCTCTCGGGTACTTGCTCGGCGGGGGGAGCTATCAGGGGGGCTATCTCCAGTGCTGCTGTGCTGGGGGTTCTCGGATGGCTTTGCAACTGAGCAATGGCCAGCTATTGTGCCTGCAACATTTCAAAAATAATATGAAGACTAACTTCCTGTTCTTCCCGGGCCGAGGTTTTTTAAGCTTCCTGTCGGTCATTGTTCTGTATGCTCCTGTTGGTGTAAGAGGTTTCGTCGACTTGCTGTGCATCCTGTGAGTCCGCGTCTGCTGGAATCGGTTCGAGTGCGTTATCGGGATTTTCTGGCGGTGCTCCAGCGACCGGGACAACATGCCATTTTCCCCGTGATTTTTGAGGTTGTCGTTTTCGATTCCATTTACCGAGCCAGACATTTTAACCTGAAATCAAAGGATTTTGGACAAGAAAAAGTGTAAAAGATAATGTGTGTTTGTGTGACGAAACTAGCAAGAAAATAATCACTATTATTTCTAGCCCCACGGTGGGCGCCAAACTGTTTACCATGAAAATGGTAACAACAATTAAATTTGTAAATCGGGTTCTAAAAATACGTGATCTATTCTCGAGCTAGTTGTTAGAGCAGTTGATGCTAAGAACATGAAGTTTAACGATAAAGTGTGAGCTAAAACGAGATAGTAATGGAACCGTAGGGCCTGCTGCCCGGGCACAGGTCCGATCGATGAAGGACCTCAGGGTCGATGTCGGGGTCGAGCTCGAGCTGTCGGGGATAGGATAATGGTTGAAGGTATAATCAAACGAGGATCTTTACGGCCAATACTAAGGTATATGACGAATAACAAACAACAAAGCAAAGGTTATCGAGATGACTTCGGGTCAATACCAAGTGATAAACAAAGAACATATAAGAAGACAATAAAGTTAAACGACTTCGAACCAGCGAGGGCAAGCAAGTTAGAGAGGAGAAAGAGAGAGAAGATATTATTGCACTTTTGTAGAATGGTTGGAGCTCTGGTTTATAAGGCATTAATGACCCCTCTTTTATAGAAAGGGAAAGCCCAAACTTAGTACAAAATATGTTGCGTGATAAAAGAGAGTGGGATGTGACAACCAGTCAGCTCTATGTCGTATGTGAGCTGACGTCGAGCCGCTTGAATAGACTTGATCGACCCCGGATGCATTCTTCGAGGGATCCTTGCATTTGTAGGGGCTTTGGCCAACATTATCCTCGGCAGATCATCGACAGACTTTGAGGGAAGAAATTGGCTCGAGATCCCATGCTTCCGGGGTCACCCTTCAAAGTATTATGGCAAGGGGAAATAGGCCCCCTAGATTTTACCGCACACACTTTTTAATATTAAGAAGTTTTCTATTTTAACTTCTGTTTAGCTCATTTTTGCCTTTATATTCAAGGTATTTATTGAATAATTTGCACTTTTATTTCATAAAATGCTTTCTTAATTTCATGAATGTTTAAATCAAACATGAATTTTATAAAAGAGGGCCCTTTTATATTCGACACTTAATGAAGAAGACGTCTCAACTTCATAATGGTGTAAAAGAAATAGGAACACACATGTTTCTTGAAATAACTTTGATAAAGTTTTTATTTGAACTTTTGTCAATAACATCTTACATGTATTTAAATAACTTCTATAACTTTTTCGTAACTATTTTTGTACAACAGATTTCAAAAAAGAAAATTAAACATGAAGTTTTTATTCATAACTCGTTTCTATACATTGCCTTTAACCTAAGTATGATAAGATTTTCTTTGGCTTTATGTTATTGGCTTGTAACTTTGCTCTGCACTTGACTCATTCAATGGGTGCCTTTAACCTAAGTATGATAAGGTTTTCTTTGGCTTTATGTTATTGGCTCATAACTTTGCTCTGCACTTGACTCATTCAATGGGTAGACTTTTCAGACTTTTTCCTTGAACTTTGATTATATCACAATCTTCTATGTATTCATATAGTCCCCCAAGTGTTTGAGCTTTGAAGTATGAAGTCTCGAGCACTTAATTATTCCCTTTATTTGGTCCTTTTCCTGAAAAGGAAAAAAACATACGGGACTCAAAGGTGCGATTATAGATGAAGACTGCTTAACCCGTCTGAATTTCTATCAAAATAGTTGTAACCCTAGACCGGGAATTTATATTCTTCCACATGCCTTACAGGCCGTGATTCATCATTTAGTTCGGGTTAGCTTTTTATCTATCATCTAAAATCATTAGTAAAATTTTAACAATTCAAAAATAAAAATTTTAAAATGAGGATATCTGACTGTGGGTACTCTTTAGAAATAGTATCTCTTCAGGTGAACGACATTCCAATGTGAAGGTAATATCTTGTCATCTATTATTTCCAGCCCGTATACTCCTTTTCCTGCGATACCATGAATCTTGTAAGGTCCTTCCCAAGTTGGACTGAGGTTTCCTGCATTAGCGGCTCTCGTGGATTGAAAAACTTTCTTGAGTACGAAGTCCCCAATCATGAAGTATCTTAGACGAGCTTTTCGATTATAGTATCGTTCCATGACTTGTTTTTGTGCTTCCATTCTTATTAATGCAACTTCCCTTTTCTCTTCAAGTAAATCAAGATTTATGCGCATTTCTTCTTCATTGGATTCCTCAAACGCTTGCGTGTACCTCGTACTTGGCTCCCCTATCTCAACTGGATTAAGGCTTCAGCTCCGTACACCAATGAGAATGATGTTTCCCCCGTACTTATTTTTATTGTGGTGCGGTATGCCCATAAAACACCAGGTAGCAATTATGGCCAATTGCCTTTGGATTCTTCCAATCGCTTCTTCAAATTGTTGATAATGACTTTATTTGTTGATTCAGCTTGTCCATTACCCACCGGATGGTAAGATATTGAGGTAATCCTTTTAATCTGCCAACTTTAAAAAAATTCTGTGATTTGTGTGCCTATAAATTGCGGGCCATTATCACACACAATTTTCTTTGGTACACCGAATCAACATATGATATTTCACCAAATGAAATCTCTGACTTCTTTTTCTCGTACCTGTTTAAATGCACCTGCTTCTACCCATTTAGTAAAGTAGTTAGTGAGTACAAGCAGAAATTTTACCTTGCCTTTTGCTTGTGGTAATTGACCCATGATGTCTATCCCCTATTTCATAAAAGGCCACGGTGCAACGACTGGATGTAGCAACTCCGCAGGTTTATGCATGTTGTTACCGTATCTTTGGCACTTATCATATTTAGCCATGAAATTTTCTGCCTCCTCTTCCATTTTGGGCCAATAATAGCCTGCTCTAATCCTGGTTCTTACTAGTGGTCTTCCTCCTGCGTGATTTCCACAATGCCCTTCATGTATTTCTCTCATTACATATTCTGTTTGAGAAGGCCTGAGGCATCTTGCTAAGGGACCACCGAACATTTTTTGATAAAGATTGTCTTGCTTTAAACAGTACCGAGCAGCCTTTTTACGAAGCACATGATCCTTTTTCTTGTCTTCAGGAACGGTTCCATACTGCAAAAAAGTGACAATCTCGTTCCTCCAATCCCAGGTTAAGTTATTGAAATTTACCTCATTTTTGTCTGGATCGAGTACTGAATGAAACAAATGAATTACAAAAGCATTTTCATTGCTTGTCACGTCCGCCGCGGATGCGAGATTGGCTAGGGCATCTGCCTCGACATTTTCCTCTCTTGGTATCTGTGCAACTTTCCAGGTTTGGAATTGCCTAACCAAATCTCGTACCTTCTCTAAGTACTATTGTATTCGTGCTTCCCTGGCTATATAAGTCCCCAGCTTTTGATTAACTACGAGCTACGAATTGCTTTTAACTACGATCTGATTAATACCAAGTTCACGTGCCAGTTCTAAACCTGCAATCACAGCTTCATACTCTGCCTCATTGTTAGTTATAGGATGACATTTTATGGCTTGTCGAATGGTTTCACCCGTAGGCGGTACCAAAACAATTCCTAAACCTGGCCCCTTCACATTAGATGAGCCATCAGTGAATAAGGTCCAAGTTCCCGGATTAGACCCATTGAACACTTGTAATTCCTTTTCAGCTTCTAGTTGTATCCCATGGCTAAAATCAGCCAAAACATCTGCTAACACCTGAGATTTTATTGCAGTTCTGGGTTGATATGTGATGTCGTATTCACTCAATTCTATGGCCCATTTGGCTAACCTACCTGATAACTCATGTTTGTGTAATATACTACGCAATGGATAAGCAGTTACTACGGAAATAGGGTGGCACTGTAAATAAGGCCTTAGTTTTCTAGATGCCTTGATTTGCAAGTGCAAGCTCTTCTAATTAAGGATACCGTGTCTTTGCATCTAATAATGATTTGCTAATATAATAAATTGGAGACTGTTTGCCTTAGTTTTCACGAACTAAAACAGCACTCACCGCTACTTCTGAAACAGCTAGATAGATAAGTAACCTTTCCCCATCCTTTGATTTTGCGGGCAACGGTAGATTTGACAGGTATGCCTTCAGGTTTTTGAGTGATTGCTGACATTCCTCATAACATTCGAACTGGTCTTACTTTTTAAGAGCCGAAAAGAATCTAAAACATTTTTCTGATGACTTGGAAATAAATCTTCCCAAGGCTGCAATTCTTCCTGTTAGTCTCTGCACCTCTTTCTTATTTTTAAGCATGTCAGGAATTTCTTCAATGGCTTTAATCTGCATAGGATTTACTTCAATACCATGGTTAGAAACAAGAAAACCCAAAAACTTACCTGCAGAAATGCCGAATGCACATTTCTTGGGATTTAGCTTCATATTGAATTTTCGAAAGATCTGAAATGTATCAGACAAGTGCGATAAATGATCCCCTGATTGTTGATATTTGACAAGCATATCATCTATGTAGACTTCTATAGTTTTTCCTAAATGTTCTTGGAACATTTTGGTCACCAATCTTTGATACGAGACACCAGCGTTTTTGAGGACAAATGGCATTACTTTATAACAGTAAGTCCCCCTGTCTGTTATAAATGAAGTTTTTTCTTCATCTAGGGGATCCATTTTGATCTGATTATACCCTGAATATGCATCAAAAAAGCTTAACAATTCATGTCCTGCAGTAGCATCAATTAGTTGATCTATATCTGGTAACGGAAAAGAATCTTTAGGACAAGCTTTGGTAAGGTCGGTGTAATCTACACAAACTCGCCATTTGCCATTCTTTTTTGGTACTACTACAGTATTGGCTAAACAATTAGGATACTTTACCTCACGGATATACTCAATTTTTAATAGTTTTTGAACCTCATCTTGAATCACCTAATTTTTAAAAGTCCCCTGGTTTCTCTTCTTTTGTTTGATAGGTGAATACAATAGGTCTTCATTTAACTTGTGAGTCATTACTTCCAGGGGTATTTCTGTCATATCAGAATGGGACCAGGCAAAACAATCCATGTTCGTTCTCAAAAATTCAATCAACTTACCTTTCATGTCGTGGCTTAAGTTGGCCCCAATGTAGACTTTCCTTTCAGGCCATTGTGCAAATAATTCTACAGTCTCTAGTTCTTCAATCGTTGTTTTGATATTTTCATTTTCTTCTGGTTCTTGAATGTAATCGGGCCTTGAGTCCACATCTGTTCGCCCTTGTTCAGTTGAGGCTTGTGTCGTGGTATCCTCAACTGGGTTCTGTAATTGCTACTTTTCTTCGTTTTTCGTACTTGAATCTGCTACAAAGTTGATGCTCTTGGATGTTTGTTGATCCCCACGGATTTGATGTATTCCCCATGGTGATGGAAATTTAATAACTTGATGTAAGGTAGATGGAACAGCATCCATCTCGTGGATCCACGGTCTCTCGAGAATCATATTGTAAGCCATTTCCATCTCTACCACCTGAAATTTCGTATTTTTGACAACCTCTTCTGCGAATGTTGTAAGCGGTACCTCCCCTTTTTTCATAACGCTTGAATTGTCGAAGCCAGACAAAGTATGTGCCTTAGGTACTAGCTTATCTTCAGCTTGCATCTCGTTTAGTACTCTTAGCAAAATAATGTTCACGGAACTACCTGGATCGATCAAAACTCGTTTCACATTAGTATTATGTACAAGTAGAGAGATTACAAGTGCATCGTTGTGTGGAGTTAACACGCCGTTCGCATCTGCATTACCAAATATAATACTTTCTTCCTCCAAAACATGTCAGACCCGCTTCTCGTGGCTAATTGTAACTTTAGAAACTTTATTGGCCGCCGTATATGTCACACCGTTGATTTTCTTGCCCCCACTTATAACATTAATAGTCCTTTTCGGAGAAGGAGGTTTAGGGGTTGTCTGCATGTTCTTCATGTATGCTTGCTTACCTTTTTCATTAAATAATTTGGTAATATACCCTTATATTAATAGATGGTCGACTTCTCCTTGTAGCAATCTACAATTTGTTGTTTTATGACCATGCGTTGTGAAATTCGCACCAATGATCAGGATTACGTCTATTTGAATTTGATCTCATTTCTTTTGGTCACCGTATCTTATCACCCATGCTTCTCAATACGGCTACTAACTCTGAAGTGCTGACATTAAAATTGTAACCGCCAAATCTTGCCTTCAAGTTCCTATCATCATCTCGCGTCTCTCATGTGTTTCGATCGTTTCCAAACCTTAATGATGAACCCGACTCTCTGTTCCTCGATCTATGACTATACCTTGAATTGTCCTACTTTGATCGTGAGTCTTTTCTTGCTGGGCCCATGTATAGTTCGTATTTATTTTTACCGGACCTTTTTTCGGTTTCTGCACGTGTCGAACTCACCTTCTCCTCTTTTTGAGATCGGGAGATAGTATCTTCTTCTATCCTTAGCTTCATGATGTATCTGTTGTAAACGTCATTCCAGGTTGTTGCTGGAAATTCACGTAGACTTTCCTTGAGTCATCTCGTGGCTTCTAAGCTTTTCTCATTCAAATTACTGGCAAAAGCCATAGCTGCCCAGTTATCAGGTACTCATGGTAACGTCATTCTTTCACGTTGAAACCTATTCACGAACTCCCTAAGCAATTTTGAATCTCCTTGTTTGATTTTGAAAATATCTTCCATTCTTTTTTCAACTTTTTGAGCGCCCGAATGCGCTTTGATAAATGAATCTGCAAGCTCAGCAAAAAGAATTTATAGAATTTTCGGGTAAAAGAGAATACCATATCAATGCTCCCTTGGTGAGTGTTTCACTGAATTTCTTGACCAATACTGATTGAATTTCTTGTTTGGTTAAATCGTTGCCTTTCACACCAGTTGTGAATGCAGTCACGTGGTCTCGTGGATCAGTTGTGCTATCATACTTGGGAATATCAAGCATCTTGAACTTCTTCGAGATTGGCACCGGAGCAGCACTAAGCTTCCATGGTTGTTGTGAGTATTTATCTATGTCTGTTACTTTGATTACATGTGGTACTCTAGGTATTTGCTCTATGCGATCACTTTGCTCCTTGAGCTGTTTCTACAGGGTTAGAACAAAATTTTGTAAATCAGAATTAACTATGTTACCTGGTTCAACATCACGAGACTCGCTTGGAGTTCCACCAGTGCCTGAATTAATGAGCCTAGAACGTGGGTTTTCCAAAGTATTCTGATTAGGAATTGGGGTTGGTGGCGCAACTGGCAACTGGCTGGTAAAAGCCCGGAGAGCATTACTGACTTGTTGAGCAATTAGATTTTTCAGGACATCATCGAGTGCTTGTTCGTTCGCAACTTCAGCATTTTGATTTGCCTCAAATCCATTTTGATTCGCAACCCCGTTATTTGCTTCAAAGCCATCTGGAATTCCTTCTCGTGACTGATGTTGTGAATCACGCGGTGAAGGAGGTGGGGTCCTGTCACCCGCATCATTCTCTTGATGTTGAGGATCTTGTTGGTTGTTGTCGTTGACATTCAACATGGTAAGTTTTTTGATGAAAGAACTGACCAAGAAAGCAAACGATTATCAGATTCCCGACAACGAAACCAATTTGTTTAACCAAAAATTGGGATATCGGTCAAAGCTTATTTTAGAAGAACTCGGGTTACTGATAATCAAATAGAAATAAGAATAATTGACAAATAATAATTGAATATAATGCAAAGTAAATCAATGAATTCTAATAGTATTTCGTGTCCTTACAAGTGATCAGTCTTCTCCTTTTATAGTTATCTCTAGGTAATACGTTTTGTTTCTACCATAATAGAGCCACTATTGACAATTAATGGCATTTAATGTAACGTTATAATTAGTAATCATATTTGATTCAATACAGATTCCCTAACGTTTTCCGTATTTAATGCCCGGTAATACGTATCTATATCTTATTTACTATCAGATTCATTCTCTTCAATCATAAAGAGGTTCGAGTGTCTATCTTTATTATTTTTCCTGAATATCTGTCCGTGCCTGTTGAAGCTCGTGCCTCTTTGATTATTCTTTACCAACTATCATTCTTTGACTGGTCCACGTGTAATGACGTGTCGTCTTACAATAAAGTTCATATATGAACTTAATTTTCCCAATACAGCTGTAGCCAATGATGATTGGTGGGGATGAAAATAGTAGCAGCTCATTATATTAGTAGGAAATATATAGTATTAGATACAAATATATATATAGAGCTGACAGTCAGAAAGCGATATTCAAAGAGTGAAGGTCCGAAAAGGCAAAAAGAATGGACTGATAACAGATAAGAATGGAGTATTCTATAAATTAAATCCAGAACTGCAGTAGATGTTGCTAATCTTACTATATTTTACTCCCTTCATTTAAAGAATTAAGAATAAAAAAAGGATAACTGCTCAACGGACAACGCAGTGGAAAAAGTGATGAATGTAGGAGTAAACTTGAAAAAAATGCGTAGAGCTAGATTTAACCGTTGGCAAGGTAAGCTTCTTATAGAAAAATGAGTATTTATGAAGCCTCTAGACCACCCCACGAGGGAGAGCCAAATTTTACTTTTCATTTCAATTTGGACATTATTTTCTAATCTTTTTTTTGAAATAAAATTCATATAATTATAAACTATAGGATAATATTACTGCTATAAACTATATGTTGAATTCTCATATCGGTTGTAGGATGAAGATTTGGAGTCGGACTTGACAATTCTCACTTCAGGAAATAACTTTTGGATCGAGTTATACACAATGTCTATTTCTCTATTAAGTATGTATAACTTTTATAATTAAAATACTATAATAAATATTAAAAACTGTGCCTAAAGAGAAGAAGAGAGAATTGCATAAAAATAGAAGGGCCATATCATGTCATGATTAGTAATATAGTCCAGACATTTGTCTCCGGGTTATTCATGGTTTGGTTTGAATCGATTCTTCCTTTAAAAAAATCAAATTAATTAAGTTAATTTTTAAATATTAGAATCAAACCAAACCAATTAAGTCGGTTTTTTTATCGATTTGGTTAATATCGGATTTTTTCGGTTTTTCTGTTTTTTCGGTTATTTATCGGTTTTTTCTTAAATATAAGACATACACTACCAAACACATATTCCGGCGACTATATTTTCATCTTAACACTATCAAATTAATTGCCCTTTGAGAAATCTATCATTTACCAAGATATATTGATGATAAATGAATCAAATAGTGATGAATAATTTAAGGACTCAATTAAAAATAGATTATTTTTAACATGAAATGGATTCTTATACTTAATAAAAGAAAACAACAAATCAAACTAGAATATAAAGTCAAAGAACTGTACTATACAACTTTAGAAACTTAATTAACATGTACCATAAAATTTAGAAATTTTGTACAAAAATATTCCTATATATAGGTGTAATAATAAATTTGAAATAGCCACTTCTATAGTTGGTTTACTTTGGCTTTTTCGGTTATTTTTTTTATTAAAATCAAAATGAAACCAAATTTGATCGGTTTTTAAAATTCAAAACCAAAATTAAACCAAACAAAAAAGTATCGATTTGATTTGATTTTCGGGTTGGTTCGGTTTTTTATGTTATTATGAACACTCTCGGTTTGTCTGTTAAAATTCCATCTTCTAACACAACAGGTAAAAACAATGTAACAATGAAAATCTTTTCGCTTTGAATGAAGTTCTTATAAACATCAAAATATATATATCAAACATGGTCTAATAAAACACTTCACACAGTGTTTTATAAAAGATAAAGTCGTGGTGTTGTAAACGTGTGAGAATTAAATGGATACACAGTGCAGAGCTTCACATGCCTGTATGGGATGAGATGGAAGATTTTCTAAATTGAGTATTAGAAATCAATTTTTGAAATGAAGTAATAATTTAAATCACTTTTCTAGTCATAATATATGGACCTACAAATTAAATGTTCAACCTCCCCACAAATTGCTAGAAAGAAGGAATCGTCTCTTTTACATATGTCAACTATTATTTCTAAATGAAAAAGAGTAGTCTAGCATAACCTCGTTTCCTTCTCTTGCCCTTTTATTCCTTCTATTCTAGTCAGGGTGGATGAGCTGGATTTTGTTTTTTTCTTCTAAATAATGGTTTGTTGAATGCCAAGAGAGAACAGCAAAAGATTATCAGCTTTCTTAAATCCTACGTAATATTAGAATCATTGGATAAGATAAAAAGAACCAACTCATTAAACTGTATTGACACCCTTCTCAACAACTACTTTTAATTACTATCTCTCCGAATTAAATTATGATTGGGATATGTTTTTGGATAAATATGAGATACCATTTTACATCTATTTAAAAGAGCAGAGTTTTGTAATTAGAGTATAATCATACCTAAAAAAAAAAAGCAGTCAGGGCACTAAGCTTTTGCTATGCGCAGGGCCCGGAGAAGGGTCGGACCACAAGAGTCTATTGTACACAGCCTTACTTTATATTTCTGCAAGAGGCTATTTTCACGGCTTGAATCCGTGACCTTATGGTCACGCAGAAACAACTTTACTAGTTACGCCAAGACTCCCTTCTTTGGAGTATAATCAAACCTAAGAGCAGAAAAGGATAAGAGTATTAATCTTTTAGATGTATCATGTAATGTAACAACCCGATCGATTTTTTTGAGCATTTGCACTTCGCTCGATAGTTTACGGGCCTGAGTAGTTCCGTATAATGTATTATGACTTGTGTGAATCGTCGGTTTTGGGTTTTAGGTTATCCGAAATTGATTTGGAAGAATGATTCTCAACTAGGAAGCTTTAAATTGGAAGAGTTGACCAAGTTTGACTTTTTAGTATTTGACCTAGGATTTGAGTTTTGATGGTTCCGTTAGTTCCGCTGGGTGATTTTGGACTTAGGAGTGTGTCCGGATTGTAATTTGGAGGTCCTTGACTTGAAATGGCGAAAGTTGAATTTTTTGAAAAGTTTGATCGAATGTGGACTTTTTATATCGGATTCGGATTGTGGTTCCGAAAATCGGAATAACTTCATTATGTCATTTCGGACTTGTGTGCAAAATTTGGTTTCATTTCGGGTTGCTCTGCTATGTTTCGGCACGAGTTATGGAAGTTGAAAAGTTCAAAGTTCATTAAGTTTGAATTGAGGTGCGATTCGTCATTTCGATGTTGTTATATGTGATTTGAGGCCTCGAGTACGTCCGTATTATGTTATGGGACTTGTTGGTATATTTGGACGGGGTCCCGAGGGGCTCGGATGAATTTCGGATAATTTCAAATGGTTTTGCATTGCTGGCTTTTTGTTGTTACCTGTTGCTTAAGGCATTCTTCGCGATCGCGAAAGGTGTTTTGGTCAGTGGAGCAATTTGTACGTCGGATTTGCGCTTCTAAGGACGCGTTCGCACTGGGTTGAAGATTTTAGTCTTCACGCCCGCGTCATGGCTATGTGTTTGTGTAATGTTGAGCGAGGGTTGGTCAGTCTATATGGGTTCTTTATCGAGTTCGCAGTGAGTGGTCAGCGATTGCGGAAGTCTGGTAGTGTGTTTCATCACATTCGTAAGGGTTTTGCCGCGTACGCGTAGTGTAAAATGAGGCAGTGTGGGTTTGTGCTTCACGAACACGAGGCTCCTACCACGTTCGCATAGGGTGTTGCTGGAACAGTGTTATAAAGTACTCCATTTCGGGGGTTTCAGCCATTTTTCCATTTTTGGAGCTAGGTGGAGCTCGGATTGAGGTGATTCTTGAAATATTTTTCACCATGTGGATGGGGTAAGTGCTCTCTACTTATTTTTTATTTTATATCATGAATCTATCTTTGTTTTCGGCATTTGATTGAGGGTTCCAAAAAGAGAAATTGGGGGTTTTAGCCTAAAGTTTCCTAGAGTGAGTTTTTGAGTTTTGAAAGTCAATTTGGAGTCGCATTTGAGTGAAACTAGTATGGTTGAACTCGTAATTGAATGGGTTATCGGATTTTGTGAGTTTTGTTAGGTTCCGAGGCATGGACCGAGTTTGACTTTTTGGCCGATTTTGGGGTTTTGATTAAAGATTCGACCTTTATTGATTGGATTTGTTTCCTTTCGCATTATTTGATGTATTTTAGTTGTTTTTGGCTAGTTTTGAGCTGTTCGAAGGTCAGTATGTACGCGATGGCATTTTTAGAGTGTCGTTTGGCTGGTATTGGAATTAGTTTGTTCGAGTTAAGTAACTAAACTTGGTGCTGGGGTATAAAACCCTAAATATTACGTGTTATGAGTTTGGTGTTGAGGTGACGCACATACTAGGTGACGGGCGTGTGGGCATGCACTGGTGAGTTGTCACTCCGTTATTCATGCGATACTGTACAGTTACCTAATCTTATCTGTAACTATGAAATCTCCATGTACTAGAGCTATTGAGTTGTGATCCATGTTAGAAACCATGTCAAGGCTACATGCCTTTCTTGTTGAGACCCACTGAGGTTATTTCTGTTGTTGAACTATCTACTTGCATTGCATTGCATACTCAGTCATACACATTCATATGCTGGCAGTATAACAAATCTATCTATGATTTGTGTCGTTCGACCCTTAGTAGTGCACACAGTATTATAGGATCGAGCCGTTCGCTACAACATTTCTATAAAACACTCTTGTGGATCGAGCAGTTCACCTCGGCAGCATCGTGCATAATATTTGACAAGAAACTAGCATATCCGTGTGTATTTTTTTTTTCCTGATTTGAGTTGTGACGACCTATCTAGTGAGGTTCATTTTATATATACTCTGGTTGAGGAGGTAACTGCTAGTTGAGAGCTTGAGTTTACCGTTTTGAGGAGGATTGTACCTCGTATTTATATTGTTTATACCGTCTATTTAATCTTCCTCATACTTGTTTACTTCTTATTGTACATGATTTATTGGACCACTAGTACGTGTTGATGTCGACCCATCGTCACTACTTCTCCGGGGTTATGCTAGATACTTACTAGGTACGCGTTAATTTACGTACTCATACTGCACTTCTACACTTATTGTATAGGTTTACATTTCTGGTGGTCTTTTGGGCGCAGAGGCGCAGCTATTGCAAGGACTTTATAGTGATCTGCATTCTATATTACGATCCGCAACATACAGAGTCTCCATCAGAGTTATTTATATTCTCTTGTCTAACTTGTATTTCGGACAGATGTTGTATAATTATTGTACTTCATGGTAGATGCTCATGCATTTGTGACACTAGGTTTTGGGAGTTCCTACTGGATGTTCATTATTGTAGTTCACGTAATTATTATCATTTAACCTTGTAATTTTATATTTTATACGAAAGTTGGGAATAAAAATCACTGGTCTTCTATGAGTACCAGATCTTACCCTACTTATTTAATGGGATTCATGATTTTAAAAATACTAAAATGAGTAACTAAGTTGACTAAGCACCGTTGGCTTGCCTGGCGGCGGCGTTAGGTGTCATTACGACCTATAGTGGATTTTGGATCGTGACATACCTCGTCACTACTCCATAAAGGTTAGTCTTGATACTTACTTGGTACCCACCGTGGTGTATTCATACTATACTTCTACATATTTTTGTGCAGAGCCAGGTATTAGAGATATCGGACTAGGGCAGAGTTAGCTTGTTGATCGCGAGGATTCAAGGTAGAGCTGCTTGGTCGTCGCAGACCTTTGGAGTCCTTTCCTTTCATTGTACTCTCAGCTTGTATTTGAACAGTATTGCATATTAATCTTTGAGATTTGTCCATGAATCTAGCGAGAGTTCATGACTCTGTATCGCCAGTCTTGGGAGGTTGTTATGATTATTGTCGCATACACTTATTCCATTTTTGTTTCGATATTCATATTAAACTCGATTTCAAACTGTCATTGTTAATAACTGACTTAATTGTTATAGTAATTGACGTACCTAGTCTTGGAGACTAATTGCCATCACAACATCCTACGAAGAGAGTTTGGGGTCGTGATAATTTTTGGCTAAGTTTTGGATTCCAGAGGGAAGGTAGAGCATCCCCAACTCAAATACACTTCAAATGTAAGTTTTATGATATTTTTATGATGGATTAACATTGGTTAATGCTAGTATTAACATCTACATGGATTGAAATTCATTCAAAAGAGTTCAAGTTAGAGTTTGAGCTATAAGAGATAAATTTTCTACCCTACACTTAAATACCACTATGGATTAAGTATTTGGAATGTATTGTAAAATAGAAAGTACTATTTGGTTGAAGAATTATGCTAGTCCTTGAAATGTGCATTGTGAGTTAGGGATCTTGAATGGGAAGATAGATGAATAGCGAGATTCTGAATCTTGTTAAAATGTTTCGTAATTTTAGTGCTTTAATAGCTTAATTATGATTAAGTATTGAATAAATCGATCATTCAATTTTATTTTCTACCATCAAACAAGAATTTCAAACTTTATAAATTAAAGAACTATGATGTTCAAGTAAAAAAAAGGGACGTTTGGCTAAGAACATTGATTACCTTGAAAATACGAGTAACAATTAAATTTGATTTGTCGTTTTAAAGATATGTGATTTAGTTCAGTGCCAATTAATAATAAAGAAATATGAAGTGAAAATGAAAGAGACAAGCGAATCAAACCAATGTTACTTGACAATGGTGACCTCGAGCTTAGTGACCTCGAGGTGGGCTTAGAGTAATAAGAACAATTAAGTAAGAAAAGTAAAGTAAGAGTAGTAAAGCTAAGGACAATTCTGATGAACAGTAGGCAAAAAGGTAGAGAGTATATTCTTTTCTCAATGGTTAGATGATCTTACAAATTATTAGGGTCCCTTTTATATAATAGAGGAACCCTAAATAAGGAATATTTCTATTTACAGTAAGAAATATACTTGGTATAGCTGTCTAACCGCCTAGTACAGAATTGTACAATCCTATTCCGTAATTTGCGCCAAGATCTTGGGGACGTGGCAGGAATTTAGCTCAGTCTGTTACAAATCCATAATGGTACTATTCCAAGGTCGAGTATTGTGCTCCGTCTTCGAACTCGGGTCTATTCGGTCGAGCTCGAACTTGATCTTGCCCGGACTTGGACTTCGGATAACCTCTCGAGTATATAGATCGAAGGCAATCGATCTCAACCGTATACAAATAGTCCCCGCATTTCTTAGAGTAAGATAATAAGAAAAGATTTGATCCTCTTTTTCCCGAAGTCTTTAGTGATGACATCATTTTCGTGATGTAGGCGTTCGAAGTGACTGAAACGTCTCGTCCGTCCACTTCCCCAAAATATTGAATGCGCGCTAGTATTGGTCAGCAACTAGTGCCGCCGAACAGTCGTTGCCCTTCTATAAATATGAGGCTATTGCTTTGAGTAAAGAACTTTACTCTTTCTTTACATCTTTCCCTTCTGCATCTCTTTCTCTAATCACCTATTTCCACTGCCTCTTTAAATGTCGGAAAACGCTAAGTTCTTGTAAAAAAACACCACATTTCGATACAACATGTATTCTTTAGCTTAAAATCATGGCTAAAACTTCCAAACCGGTCCCCAAAATAGATAAAGCAACGTCTTTTACTACCTCCCGTCTGGCCAAACCGGTGGCGCCACCAACTCTTGAGGAAATCACCCCCGGCCCTTGTGTGATTAAGAAGGACTTTAGTATTGAAAATCCCCCCGATGTCCCAGGCCGATGCAATCATGCATCTCGATATCTTAGCTTGATATCGGAGAAGCACCTTAAGGATATGAAGAAGGACTGTGGCTGGGGAGATGAGGTCGTGGTTCAGATCCCGAGCCCCGAGGAAAGCATTACTACCCACGTGGAGGGGTTTTTAAGTGTTTGCACTTACCCCTTCACATTGGGTCCCCTTGATCCGGTGGTGATCGACTTTTGCAAAACGTACGAAATCACTGGTGGCCAGATTTACCCCTTTTTTTGGCGCATCGTGATCATGTTGCGCTACTTTTCCGAAAAGGCCGAGGGGTTGGAATTCACCCTCAACCACCTGATTTGATTGTACCGGCCCTAGCTATTTCGAGGGCCTGTTAAGTTACAATGTTGCACGAAGAAAGCCTTCTTTTCCAGCAGCGACGAAGCCAGGATTGGGGCTGGATGAGCCAGTTCGTCAGAGTAAGGACTTCGGATGTCATTCCCCAGGATAAAATGCCATTCCCGGAGAGATATAATTATAATCGTAAGTGGAGTCCTTCCTCCCAATATTTATACATACTCAACTTCCAAATCCCATAATAATATTTGTATCTTTTCTGCAGCTGTTGCTTGGACACCTCTCGCTATCACCAATCTCGAGGACTAGGTCCGAAAGTTGGCCGCGACCTCCTCGTATGATAAGTGCAAAATGGCGTGATTTATTGAGGGGAAAATGGGAGACCAAACATCATGGTAAATTTTCTTCTCAAGTTTTAGATATTTTGCAATCGTTGGTGGTGTTAACTTATTCACATTTACTTGTGCAGAAATCGGAGATGTCTCCGAAATGAGGCTAGCCCCGCCCGGGAAGGGACCAAGTCTTCAATCCCGAAATCGGAGAAAGACAACAAAAGAAAGAGGGTTTCGAAGCCTGAAGACCCTCAATACAAGAAAACCCTACTCGAAGGCTGTGGAAGAGATTTGCTCATGCAGACTCAGATTCGGCCCACGATAGATGACGAAGAAAATGATGGCGAAGAGTCGGCGCTGGTGCCTCGAACCAGGAAACCAATCGATGCTGCCAAGCTCTCCGAACTAGAGACCTCATCCCGTGGTGAGTGAACCCCAAAGAAAGATGTGGGCAAGGCCCCCGTGTCCCCAGAGGTTGAGATCGTTCCTCCACCTTCAACAAATATACCGAAAGGGGAAAATGTGGAGACCCCCTAAGCCAATGAGAACGCCCCGAGTGAAGAGCTCGGGGCCATGACAACAGGTCACTCCCTTTCTTTGCCAACTTATGTCGAGGAGGCAATTGAAGAAGCTAATGCTCTGTGTATGCCCGATCCAAGCAAGGTCCTCGAAGAAGATCCCTTTTAGAGTTGTTTCGCTGGGGTCGAGGATACTACTGACCTCAATGATGCATCCACCTTTCTCGAAGATGCTCAACATCTCCTCTCTAAGGTAAATACTAACTTTCATTGTTGTAATTTTTTCTTTCCTCCTTTTCCTTTGACTGATATATCTTCATTTCATGTATAGGCCATTGTCAAGTTTAGAGCAGAGCTGAGCCAATATGAGGTCGAGCTTAGGAAAGTTTCAGGCAAAGATAAGGCCCCGAGGCTTCTCTATAGCTAAAAGGAAGAGAAGCTTAAGGACCTCTGGGCTGAATTGGCCAAAGCTCAGAAAAATGAGTCCGAGCTAGATGAGCAGGTAACTGTGATTTTTACAGAGTATGGCCTTCTTGACCCTACTTCGGAGGCTAACACTTCGATATCTCAGCTGCAGCAAATGTTAGAGATGATTGGGCAGCTCCGAGATGAGGTTGATCAAGTTAAAGCTGATTGCCATCGATGGAAGGAGAGCATGGATCAACTCAGTTCCGATAAGGAAGTTGTTACAACCCAACTGGCCTTGGCTGAAACTCAACTCTGAGGGATTAAAGTGAAAGGTCTGTCCCAGGCCAAGAAAATTGAGGAGCTAGAGGCAGAGCTCGCTAGAGCCCAGGCCGAAGTTGTACAGGCTAAGGCCGAAGCTGAGAAGACGAAGGTTGCGGCTGATAAATCCATTGTTGTATACTTAAGGGATGCCGCAGTCGTTCAAGCTGAGTTGAGGGAGGCCTCCAATTGGGAAAAATGGAGCACTGATTTGTCCAAGTGCCACGCCCGGAGGGAAACTCTCAAATAAATCCATGCCCGATGGTTCGACCTTGCCGAGGCAAAGGCGCGGGAAACCGATGATAGGTTTCTTATCTCTTCCGATGATGAGGATGTAGCTAGTGGATTCCGGGACGGGGAAGGGAAAGGTGAAGAAGATGTTCCCAAGGGAGAGGAGGCTCCCGGAGATAGAGCTGCCGAAGGTGCATTTCCTGAGGGTAGCACTCCTGGGATATGACCCCTAAAATAGATTAGGTTTTTTCTTTTCTGTGCAAGGTCCCCTTGCGGGCGTTGTAAATATGTTTTGTAAAACACCCCTCATGAATATAAAGTATCTTTTCGCTCTATCCTCAACTTGTGTTGAATTTTATTTTGTTTTCATTTGCGGAAGACTTTGATAATTCAAACAATTAGTTCGAGTATTGATTCGGACTCAGAACATAATAAACCCTTAGGTTTTTATTGATCAATATAATACCCCTTAAGGTTTTGTTAATCCTCGAGCTAAGCGTAAATCAATTCGATGTGAGCTCGGAATAATGGTACTCTTGAGTCCGAGTTGAGTGAGAGTGAGGTCTCGAACTTTATATATTTTGGTAATAAAGCTCTTTTAAGTTGGCCCTTAGGCTCTTATATATCGGCCCTTAGGCTCTTTGGGTTGGGCCGATTCAGCGTTTAAAGTGGCTATCCTTTTTTCCTCTTTTCGGCTAAAAGACTTAGTAAAACTTTTGTATGCCTTAGCATGTATTTTTTTGTATCCGTTGGATTTTTCGAGGGTTTGACGTATCGAAACCTTATTAGTAACTTGTTTGTGTAATAATAATCGAATATCTCTTGAGGTTTTTTCGAACGCTGATGTTTATCGAAGCTTTAAGATTATTTGAGAGCTGAATGTATCGAAGCCCTTAGATTTTTCAAGGGCTAAATTTATCGAAACCCTTTATATTTTTCTTTTGCCGAGGGTAGCCTGATTTAACCGTTTTTCAATGTTTGAAGGCCTTTATTTTATAGCGGAAGTCGGACGTCTCCGAGCTGCATTATTTTAATCGTAGCCTTCGAATATGTCACTTGGACTTGTTTCCTGATAATCTTTCGAACTTGTCCGAAAAGTTAGTCCCCGAGTATATTGGTCTTGGCCTTGGCATTTGTTTTGAGAGGGTTCCTCTTTGAGGTCTTATGAGTTCGAGTTTGTGATGGCTCGGATGTACTGACTGTCGATGACAGTCCTCAAGTATTTTGGGGTGCATTTATGTTTTGGCTCTTGAGCCGCTTCCCGTAGGATTGTAAATGGATAGCTCGTATAATAGTAAACTTCTTTGAGAGACGAAGTGTTTTTGAAATAAACAGAATGTTTCTTCAAATAATTGATACATGTGTTACATGTTTTGCCGTCGGGGCTCGACTATTCTATATGGACACGGTTCATTTGACCGTTTGGCCCATTACAAGGTTCTCTTACCAAGGCCCTCTTAGGCGTGAAGTATTTTCCTCAAAAATATAACCTCCGAGGGTGATGCCCCCCAGTATTCGAGGTTGATTGAAAAGAAACATTGGATACTGTTGAGTTCTCCTTAGGTAGCACATAATTGTCGCCTCGTTAAAAACCTTGCCGGTAAAACCCATTTGGGACAAAATCTGATCTAAGGAAAAAAGAGTGCAACACATACTTTAAAACTTAAGGACGTCGTATAAAAAAGGGTGTCTTTGAGATCGCGTGCCTTCGATAGCTTCGAAAATCTGTAATAAGTTAGTTTTAAACTAATGGACAAAAAGGATAGAGTCATACCTTAGCAGTAGTATCGTTTGAGTAATGATATGTTCCAATTGTTTGGCAGTTGTTCACCTCCCATTGTGCTAAGTTTGTAAGATCCTTTACCGACAACTCTAAGGACTCGATACGGTCTTTCCAAGTTCGGACCTAGTTTCCCTTCATTAGCGTCTCGAGTATTGAGAGTGACCTTTCGTAGAACTAAGTCACCGATTCTAAAGTGTCGAAGGTTGGTCCTTCTATTGTAGTATCTTTCGATCATTTTCTTTTGCGCATCCATCCGAATAAGCGCTGCTTCTCGCTTTTCATCTAATAACTTGAGGCTAGCATCATGGCTTCGTGATTTGTCTCCTCTGATGCATGTCGAAACCTAGCGCTGGGCTATCCAACCTCAACGGGGATGAGGTCCTCAGAGCCATAAACTAAAGATAATGGAGTAGCCCCCGTGCTGGTCTTCGATGTTGTTCGATATACCCAAAAGACCTCGGGTAGGACTTCTCTCCATTTCCGTTTTGCATCGTCCAACCTTTTCTTCAAGTTTTAAATGATAGTTTTATTTGTTGACTTGGCCTGTCCGTTTCCAGTTGGATGGTATGGTGTCGATAAGATTCTTTATTTTATGTGCCTCGAGGAACTCCATCACCTTGTTGCCGATGAATTGTTTTCCATTGTCACATACAATCTCGGCAGGTATCCGAACCGACATATGATGTGGTCCCAAATAAAGTCAATAACTTCTTTTTCTCAGACCTTCTCGAAGCCCTGTGCTTCCACCCACTTAGAAAAATAATCAGTCATAAACAAAATGAATTTGGCCTTACCTAGGGCCGTTAGTAGAGGGACGACTATATCCATTCCCCATTTCATGAAAGACCATGGGAATAAGACCGGATGGAGTTGTTCTCCGGGATGATGGATCATCGGTGCAAATCGTTGACACTTATCACATCTTTTGACAAATTCCTTAGCATCTTTTTCCATGTTATCCCAATAGTAACCTGCTCTGATAATTTTGCGAACCAAAGATTCGGCACCGAAATGGTTCCCACAAGTGCCTTCATGGACTTCTCGTAGAACATAATCGGTGTCCCCTGGACCCAATCATACTACCAATGGTCCATCGAATGTTCTTCTGTACCATCTTCATCTAGTGCAAACCTAGCAGCCTTGGCTCGTAGGGCCCTCGATTCTTTGTGGTCCGACGGGAGCTTTCCAATCTTCAAATAGTCGATATACTTATTCCTCCAGTCCCACTATAAACTCATTAAATTTATCTTGGCATGACCCTATTCAACCACAAACCTCGATAATTGGACAATAGTCCTCGGGATGATGTAATCTTCTTTGACCGAGGATCCCAGATTAGCAAGTGCATCGGCCTCGCTATTTTTCTCTCATGGCACATGATCTAGAGTCCACTCCTTGAAGCGGTGCAAAGTTACCTGTAGTTTATCCAAATACTGTTGCATTCTATCCTCTCGAACCTCGAAACTTTTGTTTACTTAATTCACCACCAATAAGGAATCGCACTTGGCTTTGATGACTTCTGCTCCCAAGCTTTTAGCTAGCTCGAGACTTGCAATCATCGCCTCATACTCGGCCTTATTTTTAGTTGCCTAATTGTATCACCCGTGGGTGGCTTCAAGACAATGCCGATCCCGGACCCTTTCACATTCGAGGCACCATCCGTGAAAAAGGTCGATACCCCCGATGTGGTACCCGAGCTTAGTAGGAGTTCTTTTTCCACTTCGGGTACGAGGGTCGGCGTAAAATCGGCCACGAAGTCAGATAGGATTTGAGACTTGATGGTCGTTCGGGACTGATATTCGATATCGTACCCGCTAAGTTCGACGGCCCATTTGGCCAATCGGCCTGATAGCTCGGGCTTATGCAAAACATTTCAAAGGGGGTAGGTGGTTAATACACATATAGGATGACATTGAAAATATGGTTTTAACTTTCAAAATGCGCTTATCAATGCAAGTGCTAATTTTTCTAAGTGAGTGTACCTAGTTTCAACATCTCCTAGAGTTCGACTTATGTAATAAACAAGAAAATGCGTACCTTGCTCCTCTCGAACTAGTACCTCACTTACCGCTATCTCGGATACTGCCAAATATAGGTAAAGTTTTTCATCTACCTTCGGGGTATGAACCAAAGGTGGACTCGACAGATATCGCTTTAATTCTTCCAAGGATTGCTGACATTCTGGGGTCCATGCAAAATCCTTTTTCTTTTTGAGCAAGGAAAAGAACCAGTGACTCCGATCTGACGACCTCGAAATGAATCGACCCAAGGCAGTTATTCGTGCTGTTAGCCTTTGTACAGCTTTGACACTATCCATGATTGTGATGTCCTCGATAGCCTTGATCTTATCGGGATTGATTTCGATACCCCAATTTGACACTATGAAGCCGAGGAACTTATCCGAACCAACTCCAAAGACACATTTATCCGGGTTAAGCTTCATGTTGGATTGCCTCAAAATTTAGATTGTTTCCTGCAAATGAACTAAATGGTCCTCTGCGCGCATGGACTTAACCAACATATCATCAGTATAAACTTCCATTGTTTTGACTATTTGTTCTTCGAACATTTTGTTAACTAGGCGTTGGTATGTAGCTCCTGCATTCTTTAGCCCGAAGGGCATTACATTGTAATAATAAGTTCCAAATTTAGTAATAAACAAAGTCTTTTCCTGGTCCTTCGGGTTCATCTAAATCTGATTGTACCCAGAGTAGGCATCGAGAAAAGTTAGGGTCTTGTGGCCAGCCGTGGCATCGATCATATGATCGATGTTTGGCAAAGGGAAAGATTCCTTCGGAAAAGCTTGTTCAAGTCCTTATAATCTACGCACATTCTAAGTGTGTTTCCTTTTTTAGGAACCACAATTACGTTAGCTAACCACTCGGGATACTTTACCTCCCGAATAGACCCTATTTTAAGGAGTTTGGTTACCTCGTCTTTTATGAAAGCATACTTTACCTCGGACTGAGGCCTCCTTTTTTACTTTACCGACTTGAACTTGGGGTCGGTGCTTAGCCGATGCATGGTGATGTCCATTGGAATCCCTGTCATATCTAAATGGGACAAAGCAAAAAAATCCATATTATCAATAAGAAATTGAATGAGTTTTTTCCTGAGTTTGGGGGTCAATCCCGTTCCCAGGTATACTTTTTTCTCTGGCATGTATTCTATCAAAATGACCTGCTCCAACTCCTCGATAGTTGATTTGGTTGTATCGGATTCTTCAGGAACGACGAAAGTTCGAGGAGTAAGGAAATCATCATTTTCGTCTTCGATTACCTGTTGCTCTGATTCCATCAAGGTTGGAGGAGGTGATTGCTATTTGGCCGACTATTTACCCCCGATGCTTGATTTCTTCGAGGTCTAAATCTTTGGTATTGACACCACTTCCTTGATCGTGAATATCTCCTTTGCAGCGTGTTGCTCTCCATAGACTATTTTTACTCCTTCTTCTGTTGGGAACTTCATCATCCGGTGAAGAGTTGAAGGCACTACCCTCATGTTGTGTATCCACGGTCTCCTAAGGAGTGTGTTATACCTCATGTCACCTTCGATGACATGGAACTTCGTATATCTGGTGATTGATACTTTGGTGCATTTGAACACAAGTCGTTGAGGGACATTGACTTCGCCGATGATCATGTGGATCACATGTTGTGGTTCTTCTTGCTCATTTTTCTTTGCATCCCTGTCCCTGATGTGATTATTAGCCTGAACACATAGGAATTCTCGAAGGTGGCCCTTATTGAACAACCGAGCCATCTCTTCCCTTAGCTACCTGCAGTCTTCTGTTCTATGAACATGCGTGCCATGATACTTGCACATTAAGTTCGGGTTTCTTTGGGAAGGATCGGTCTGTAATGGCCTGGGCCACTTGGTGTCTTTGATTCTCCCAATAGCTGAGACAATCCTTGACGCATCTATGCTGAAGTTGTACTCTGATAATCGAGGAGCCTCTGTGGGGACGGTATGTCTATTGAACCCGCTCTTACTCATGAGTCCCCAAGAACTTTGACCTCGATCATTTCTCCGATCACTCGAGGAGTGTTACGGCTCGGGCCACTATTTCTTCGATCAGCATATGGATGATATCGTTCTTTGTTGAATCTCAATTCTTGATCTGTGTACCTCGGGGGCTTGGCTGTGAATCTACTAGGATGAGTTGAATCCGGGGGGCTCCCAACTGGTCATCCTCGACCCCGGTTATTGATTGGTAATGATTGTGCATATCCGACCATGTCACAGCTGGATATTCGATCAAGTTCTGCTTTAATTGTCGAGATGCAATCGAGCTCTTTTCATTCAAACCATGCATGAAAGCTTGTACTGCCCAGTCATCCGAGACCTGTGGTAACTCCATTCGCTCCATCTGGAACCTAGATACGAATTCCCTTAACATCTCGTCGTTCCTCTGTTTTATCTTGAACACGTACGATTTTCTCGTGGCCACCTCTATGGCCCCGGCATGCGCTTTCACAAAGGCATCTGCTAACATAGCAAACAAATCAATAGAGTTAGGGGCTAAGTTGTGGTACCAAATCATAACGCCCTTCGACAGTGTTTCTCCAAACTTTTTCAACAAGACCGATTCGATCTCATCGTCGTTCAAGTTATTCCTTTTGATCCTGCAAGTGTATGAAGTAATATGCTCGTTAGGGTTGGTTGTCCCGTTATATTTGGGTATATCGGGCATGCGAAACTTCTTGGGAATGGGCATCGGATCCGCACTCGGGGGGAATGGTTTTTGTATGAACTTTTTGGCGTCTAAACCTTTCAAAACTGGAGGTGCCCCAATATTTGGTCAACACAGTAGTTGTAAGTTTCCACCTTCTTATCGTTGTCTTCAATTTTCTTCTCCCCGGACTCGATCCTCTTAGTAAGCTCTTCGAGCATCCTCATAATCGTGGGCTCAGTCTCCGAGCCACTTTCATCGGGCCTTTCTAGCGCTAGCTCAGTACTCCGAGATTTTACTGGTTCGGCTGTGTTTGGAGTTTTATTCTGATTCTGAAGTTGAGCGATGGCGATTTGCTAAGCTTGTAGCATCTCGAATATCACTTGGAGACTGACTCCCCCTTCTCCCATTCCTTGTGTTCTTTGGCCACTGGATCGGGATTCCCTGTGTATATTTCCTTCGGGGTCCGCGCCTAGATCTGCATTCAAAGCAATGTGCGAACTAACATCAACAGGCTCCACATTTGGCACTTCTCCTGGGTTTATCGGTGGTACACCGACTCTTGCGTTGATGTATTCTCCAAGACCTTCGTTGTCATGAATGGGTGTGTTTTGTGAGCTAGACATGTTTCAGCCTGAGAATCAAAAAATATTGACAAGAAAAAGTGTAAAAACAATGTGTGTAATGAGAATCAATAAAGAAATAATCACTATTATCTTTAGCCCCATGGTGGGTGCCAAACTGTTTACCTCGAAAATATGAGTAACAATTAAATTTGATTTGTGGTTTTAAAGATATGTGATTTAGTTCAATACCAATTAATAATCAAGAAATATGAAGTAGAAATGAAAGAGACAAGCGAATCAAACCAATGTTACTTGACAAAGGTGACCTCGAGCTTAGTGACCTCGAGTGGGCTTAGAGCAACAAGAACAATTAAGTAGGAAAAGTAAAGTAAGAGCAGTAAAGCTAAGGACAATTCTGATGAACAGTAGGCAAAAAGGTAGAGAGTATATTCTTTTCTCAATGATTAGATGATCTTACAAATGATTGGGGTCCCCTTTATATAATAAGGGAACCCCTAAATAAGGAATATTTCTATTTACAGTAAGGAATATTCTTGATACAGTTGTCTAACCGCCTAATACGGAATCATACAATCTTATTCCGGAATTTGTGCCACGATTTTGGGGACGTGGCAGGAATCTAGCCCAGTCTGTTACAAATCCATAATGGTACTATTCCAAGGTAGAGCACACTCGACCTTGGTGTGTATCGTGTTCCGTCTTCGAACTCGAGTTTGGTCCCTCGAGCTCGAACTTGATCTTGCCTGGACTTGGACTTCGAACGACCTCTCGGGTATATAGGTCGGAGGCATTCGATCTCACCGTATACAAACATAAAAAAAAATGGATATATTCCGCCAAAACCATCCCCTTTTGGGTTCACGCCATGCTAATTTGTGACTTGGCTCTTGCCAATGATTCAAAAGTGGCGCTCAGTGATGATTTATAGCAGAACTGTTCCTTTTCTTACAATTTCTTAGCGAACTATTCCTTTAAAAGCGTCATATTTGATGGACATTCGGAGAAAGATATTTGAAAAGAAAATTAGGGAAACAGTTCGTATAAGTTGAAAATGCATTTGGATAATTGTGGTTCTTTTTAAAATGTCCTCGCAGAAATAGAGTATTTGTAATTAGCTCCTCGATACCTCATCAACTTCAGGAAAAAAAATTCAACTTCTTGTAAACAAAAATATTACTTACATTTTGAAACAAACACCAAAGAAAAATATTAACAGTATATAACTCCACTTTTTGCATAAAATGTGCACGAACAAATTTTTTATGACATGATTATTATTCCACCTCTTCCTGGATTATCCTTGAAAAAGAGAACTATTCATTTTATTATGTCAATGAGTACAGTCAGAGCCTAACGTGGCAGTCCCCCCCCCCCCCCCCCCATAAGGGTGAGTTCGATTTTTTATTTTTCTCTTTTCTTTTCTAATTCATTATGTAATTAAGAATTTCAAACCAAATTTTTTTTTTTGGAAAAGTTATCATAATACTTCATTGATATGACGAGCCAACGCGCTTTCACTCGGCGAATAATGGTTGTAGACCGTGAAGTCATCAACATTCATGCATTTATGTCATCTAAATTGTATCTTTCAGTAACGTTATGGACCATTTCAGAGAAAAATTTTAACTTTGTGACTTCATATGTTATATTTCTTTTCTTACTAAATTGAAAGAGTGACTGAAGCACATGTGAGTTGGTTAAGCTATGTTAAAATAATCAATAAAAAAAAAAGGAAAAAATCAAAGCCGTGGTCTTCAAATTTCTAGACGAATTAGCTCTTGAAGTCTGATCATTGCCTCAAACCAATGCTGGGGAAAACAACACGTACGATTATAAATTAAAGAAAAAAAAAATCCACAAGTTATGAGTTAGGAGTTCACTTGGTGCTGATTAGAACACATGTTCATAACATCTTCATATCTGTTGTAACTCTACCTAAGTTAGCTTGTTCAAATTGCCAATAACCCAGGAATGTGTCGGTAGATTGACAACTAGTGTAAGAATATCAAATTATCGAATTCCTCAAAATACAAAATGTCCAAATTGAGTGAAATTAGATCCCAAATACCTTAGAATTGATGTTTTATTTATTGTTGTTTCCCTGTGAATTATACTGGTTGGGATTGGTGATGGGCTTGATCTCCAATCCATTGTATTATGTTATTGCAACGCCTCTAGACCTGGACGTGGACCATGTTCAAATTGGGCTTTTAAGTAGAAGCTCTATGCGTTTGTTTGGTTCATGGGATTAAGTGAGAGGATTTTTTCTTATTTATACCATATATGAAATCTTATTACAAAAAATGTGCATAATTCCTAAATTACCCGCTCAGTCCACATTATTTCTACAGTTTTTGTACCAATCATTAAAAGCTAATTAATAGCAGTTGTATCTTCCTATTTATGCGAGCTAAATTTTAGGAGAAGAATATTCTGAACAGATTTGACATGAATATTCTAAACAGATTTAGGAGAAGAATATTGAAACGGAAAGGAGATTTATGTTCTTCATATGTTCTTCCATATATTTTCCACCATTGATAGCCATTAAAAAGCTTGAAAGCTTTGAATTCAAATTTGGGTTTTCAAAAATCATTATTTGTTTGGATTGGGTGTTGTTGTAAATAATTCAGAATATGTTTAGGAGTTTATATCTCAATTTTGAGGGGTTTTGGTGAAGATTAGACTTGGTTTTGACTGAATTTTAGATTGAAACTCAAAGAAGAAGAAGAAGAAGACATATTTCCAGAAATTGTAGATAAATTGTAGAATTGTAGATCAATTGTAGATAAATTGTAGATAAATTGTAGATTGGGAAGACTAAAACTTCTACAAATTTTCTACAATAATGTCGAAAATGCCAATTATGCTACAATTGAAATGAGAATTGGGATATTAAAATACAATGTATCCAGTTTGTAGATATCTTGTAGATAAATTGTAGATTATTTGTATTCTGATTGTAGATGCATTGTTTTCTGTTTTTACAAATCCAAAATGACTAAAGCTTCTACAAAATCTTCTGCAAAAAACAGTCTACAATTTATCTACAATTTTTCTAATTTTTCTACAATTTATCTACAATTTCTGAAAATATGTCTTTTTCTTCTTCTTCTTCTTCTTCTTCTTCTTCTTCTTCTTCTTCTTCTTCTTCTTCTTCTTCTTCTTCTTCTTCTTCATCTTCGACTGTATTAACCAGTAACCTTCAGCAACTGCCCAAAAAAAAAATGGGAATTGGGATATCACGTACCTATAACCATAACACTCTGAGATATTGGAATCTATGCATGCGTGACAGCATCCATAATTAATTAGTTTCAGATAACATGACTTACTGAGAAAGAACATGAGCAATGGCAGCACCCCTAACACCCCAATGGAAAACAAAAATAAAGATTATTGATGCTACTGTCCATCTCCAAAAGGGGGGGAGAGACGGGTAAAGGTAAATGTGGGAAGATACGGTCCTAAATTAGCGCCTAATATAAATGTACCCTTAATTATATCTCTAAGTTTAATTATGGTATATAAATGGTAATTTGGTATGCTGAAATGTAATTAACACAAATTTTAAACATTGAGGGTAATAAGGTTTCATATATGGTATAGGAAGGTAAAAATCCGTTAAGGGAGATATAAAATTTGAGATTCCTAAAATGTATCTATTGTTTTATTACTACTAGTATTAGTTAATACAGGTATAACTATACACCAAACTCTTGATATTAGTTGATGTGGGATAAGTAATCCCCGGATTATTTATCCTTGGATAAGTCACCACAATGACTATCTTACCCCTTAAACATAAGGAAATGTTTTTCTTTCTTTTGTGATATTTGGGACCTTATTCATAAATTGATTCTTGGCTTTGAGTTTTCCAATGATTAACCATCTTTGCCACATACACCTACAGGTGTATCAACAGCGGTGATTGTTGCCAAATTAGAAAAGATGGACGGTTCTCCTACTCCATTATATTGTTGGGTTGTCTTGGAGTAATAGAACTCATTCACACATATTGTATGATTTTTATTTTTGAGGCTTCTTTTGCTTATTGACCAAAGGGAAAAATGTTAGTGTAGACAATAAATTTGGGTCGAGAAAATAAAATCAAGACCGAAAAAATATTACAATAATTATAGTATTTTATTTCGAATATTTGAGTGTTACAATCTCTATGATTCCTCTGATTCTACTTTTCTAGTATAAATTCAAGGGCCTTTGAGCTTGATCTTGAATTGTAATTTGATTTATCCGTCGCGAACACTTAGATTGTTGCCACGAAATTTATCACAAACAAGTAGCCTTGATCTTGAACGCCTTGGATTTGATTTGACTTCGTTCTTGATCTTGAATACTTGAATTGTTCTTCGTTCTTGAGCCTGAACTTGATTTGTTCTTCGTTCTTGAGATTGAACTTGATTTCTTGAACTTGATTGCTTGAAGTTTGAAATTTGTAGAGAAATTTGCGATGTTTGATCCACGAGCTCTCTCTTGCTTCTTGTTATAACTTCTTGTCCCTTTTCTGAGTTATGAAGAGCCCTATTTATAGTTGTGGAAGGGAGAAGTTATGATAAGAACAAACTCTTTCCGATCAATCAAATTGCAGTGTGACATGGCCGCATTCGATTGGCCAGAACATGTCACTTGCACACGTGGTGCGATTTCATTGGCCTTTTAGTGTGACTTGGTATGCCTTGTCATTTTGACACGTGGCATGATCCTATTGGCTCTTCCATTTGACTTGGCGCGCCACGTCATTTGACACGTGGCACCAAACTGGGCCTCTAGGAAGATGTCATCTTGGGCTTAATGAAGTGGACTCATCACTTTAGCCCAATTAAATGGGCTAGTCCAATGGATTAAGACCTATTTATTTAATCCATATATATTTGATTTATATAATTAATTCAATTATATTAGCCCATAATATTTATTTGGACCAATATTATCTTGAATTTAAAATATAATCCAAATTATTTTATGGATTTAATTTTAAGTAAAATTCATATGCCTACAAATGCTCCCTACTTCAAGACTTGTCGGGCATAAATATGTCGAGTTTCGAAGACCAGCTAAACACTAAGATGCAGAAGGTGAAAACTAAAAATAAAAATTTATTCAAGTTTCTCCCACTTCAAACAAAAAACATGATTTATATTGTATACTAGTATTATACAAGGGTATGATGGTGTCAACTAAAATACCTGACATCCAGTCTCTGTCCCACGTGTAAGTAACTCAATCTTCCGATCTCTCCACCTACAAATACGCCCTTCAAACCTCAAACCTGGGATCGCCACTCCCCTCTATTAATTAATGACCCTCTTGTTTTCTTTCACTTTTTCTTTTTCTTTTTTTTGTAATCATATTCTGCATCTACACAATCTTCTTGTTAGTTAAATTCTATGAATTTTTTGTTTCAACCTTTGCATGTCTGTGTGACATCATATCACTTCATTGTAAAATCCGAAGGTTGGTCGATCAAATTCATTTACTTTGGGTCCTTGGAACAGTTGTACAGCTGGTAGTAATATAATAAATTAAAGGGTGACTACAAACAAGGCCATTTTAATAATTAATTGTATTTTAATTTGGATGGAGTGAATTAGAAAGAAATGATGGCTCCAAGCACAAATGTGTTACCATGTAATGGAGAAATGGAAAATATATCAGAAAATCAAGAGGAATGTGGTCATTCAAGTCACTTAAATATAGGGAAGCCACCAACAGGGATGCGGCATTGTATCAGCCAAGCTACCTTGGCAGCTACTTCTTCTGCATTGGTGAGTCAAAATTTACAGTTAACAATTGATATAAGAAGAATTCCTTGCTTAACATGATCTGTTTTTGTACATTTTATGACCTAAAATTAGAAGCTAGAGCAAGATATCCTGGAGCTTATCTAGTAGCTAGGACATAAAAGGAGCTATGTGAGAGGGGGGGGGAAGCAAAATGCATATGATATAGGCAGTGGTTTCACTATCATTAGTGATATACCTAATTTCTAGGTTCTTACTAGTAAAAAGAGGTATAATAAAGAAGCTCTGAAATGAACAACCATATATAACGCCTCAATCTGAAGCAAGTTAGGGTCGGCTATATGAATTCTTATTGTCCATGTAAGCACAGCTTGTCCCAAGCTAGCACTACAAGTATCTACATGTTCTAATTGCATATAAGTCTCTTAGCAAGACTAAAAGACTCCTAGCTAAAAAAGAGATCAATTATAGGAAAATATTTTTTAACTTGAGATTGAATGCTTGATTGCTGCAGTAAGCTTATAAAAAAGTCTATAACTTCTAGCAACTGTCCACCTTCCATATTTCTATGCCATGATGCCAAGATTTTCACTAAGGGGTATCAAAATATAAGAATTTAAATACACCATAAAATTAAAGGGAGTCAATGCATAGTAATTATACATAAAATAAAAAAATTATCTAGCAATATAGTGTAATTTTCCGGCTCCGTCCCTGGCCATGATTATGCAAATAATGGCTTTGTAGGTCATGTGATGTGCTGGTAATAGTCATTTTTTTGCATTGAACATTTCCCCTTTTTTTTTCCTCCTTCAGCTGTCAATTTGTGCACACTGCAGCTTCTGCAAGCTTTTAGCCGTATAGATTGTTTAGCTGGAGAAGCTTCTTATATGCAGTCGTGTGTTTATGTAGTTTGCTAATTGAAAATTTATCTTTGATTTATGAAATACCTAGGAACCGACTTCACAAATTCTTGCTCTTAAATCTTCATCAAGTGACGATTCAGGATACATTCCCATCTTTCGGTCAGGAAGCTATTCTGAGATTGGACCAAAACCATACATGGAAGACGAGCATATCTGTATCGATGACCTGCGGGAACACATTGGCGCATCCGAGGGGCTTCTTTCTCCGGGGGCATTTTATGGGGTCAGTAACCTTTAATTTACTCCAAACTGTACCTTTTGAGAAAAGACTAAAGTGCCACATATATATTTTGGAAACAGTTCATACAAAATGTGAAAATACCCTATTTTAGAAAAAACAAAGTACCCTTTTTGACTAATATGGCCCTGTGATGTCACTTGACTGTTTCTTCATCTTGTACCATATCCAAGCACAAGTCGTAATTTTAAAATTCAATAGCATTAGCATGATATCATGAGTAACACTCTTCGGCTTTGATGTGATATGCAACTGCTATCGCGGTTTCACTAGTTGTTATCAGCTGGAGGATAATTACTTGAAGAATTTTAAGTTCCTGGTACTTGTTAACCCTTTTAGTTTATTCAAGTTGCCTAATACGTTTTTATTTGAGTACTTTCAGGTGTTTGATGGTCATGGTGGTGTTGATGCTGCGTCATTCACCCAAAAGAATCTCCTAGACTTCATTGTAGAGGATTCACATTTTCCATCGATGGTCAAAAGAGCTATCAGGAATGCTTTTAAGAAAGCTGATAATGCACTTGCTGATACTAAATCACTTGATAATACCTCTGGAACAACTGCTCTGACTGCACTTATGTTAGGACGGTAAGTGATGACCTACATTTCTAAATTGTTAATGTCTGGTAGGAGCATAATGCATTAATGTCATGTCTGTCCCTAACAAATTGCTTATAAAGAGTTTGAATATGCTAAAACATATCTGCCTATAGGGCTTTGGTCTAGTGGTAAGAGCGCATCGTGTGATGTATGGGTTAGTCACACGTCATGGGTTCGGACCCTGCCGCAATCAAAAGCTAGGTATTTAAATAGATACGAGTAGAGGGGAGAGAGCTTATTACCTATGTTGCTCGGACTCTACAAAAATGTTGCCGGAACCGTGTCGGATCCTTAAAAAATGCACTATTTTTGGAGGATCCGACACGCACCCGACGTGAAGAGTCTCAGCAACATAGCTTATTACCCTCCGAGTTTCGAACTGTGGCCACTGGACCTCGGGGATTTCTTGGTTCTTAAAAAAAAAACAATAGATGTTTAGATCAAATTCAGGAATGCTTTGGTACAAAAGGGAGAAACATTCAGAAACTTAAAGACAAAGTTCATCAAATTGGAGTGTTGATAATTAAATAAAGCAAATTTGGGGGGAAAATGGCGGAGTCACAGATGAAAAGGTCGTTCTATGTTCAACTTGTTTGAGCATTTGCGATCTCCTGGCTAAGCTTCTTCTTAACTTTGGATAAATATATTGTCCATGTGTGAATGTTAAATCTAACAACCTAGTTTTCATTACTGCCTAAAGATTCCTTTTGTTCTTCATGTAGAAGGGGTTTTGTTATCAGCTTTAGCCTTAAGATTACATCCAACGTCGGTGCAGATATGTTTCATTCTTGAAATATAACTCGATTAGTTCTAGTTCTTATTTACAATGCCACATATGCACTTAGATAACTCAGTTATTCATCCATCAATTGTTCCATCTCCTTTATCCTTCTCATTTATCACAACAGGAAACTTGCATTCATTTATTTGTTTTCTGCTGTGGTGATTCACAGGACCATGGTTATTGCGAATGCTGGGGACTCTCGAGCTGTTCTAGGAAAACGAGGAAGAGCAATAGAATTATCAAAGGACCACAAACCAAACACTAATTCTGAAAGATTACGGATCGAGAAACTAGGGGGAGTCATTTACGATGGTTATCTTAATGGCCAACTCTCGGTTGCACGAGCTCTTGGTGATTGGCATATAAAGGGTTCCAAAGGTACAAAGGGCCCCTTAAGCTCGGAGCCAGAGTTGGAAAAGGTGATCCTATCCGAAGAGGACGAGTTCTTGATCATGGGCTGTGATGGCTTATGGGATGTCATGAGTAGCCAGTACGCTGTAACAATCGTGAGGAAGGAACTCATGCTGCATAATGATCCCGAGAGGTGCTCGAGGGAGCTTGTCAGGGAGGCACTAAAACGTAACACGTGTGATAATCTAACCGTACTTGTAGTCTGCTTCTCTCGCGATCCACCCACTCGAATTGAAATACCAAGAACTGAGAGGAGGAGGAGCATATCAGCTGAAGGATTGGATCTTATAAAGGGTGTCTTGAGTGACATATAAAGCAGATTTTGTTTTGTACAGATGAATTAGCCTACTTACTACATTGTCAGGGATTTTTCTGAGTTTTCTGCTGTCCATGGCAATTGATTAATTGTTGTTGATATGAAAGAAAAGCTTCTATAAGGAGCCTCCAACAACTCAAGTTTGATTTATTCAGTTGTCACCTGTTACAATTCCTTGAATGTGTGTGATCATCCTAATAACTCCAAATGGATCGATCTTACTAATATTGGTACAAACCATAATCCACGAAATGACCAGATTATGTTAAGAGTTTAACTTATATATGCATACGGGTGAAACCGAGCCCTTTGGACGCCTCGGTTCTCGATTAACTAAACAGAGCAGAGACGTGTCCGAAAGGAATCGGAATCGGGGCAAGGAGCCCTTCGAATCGAGGTCCGGGCAAAAACACCTGCCCTCGAAGGACTCGGGACCACGCCCCTAGGTCCGATTTGAATCCTTGAACTTCCGAGAACGTTATCAGATAATCGAGCACGACTAACAAAGGGTCGTGATATCCATGTCCGGCCAGATATCACGACGTATCGGCAGAAGATCAGTGATTAGTAAAACGGAAGATTTTACCTTTTACGGAATTGTACTTAGGGTAAAACTCATCTACTATTTAATGGGGAGTCTCACTATTCATTAGGATCGTTGTAATACGCATACCAAGGCAATTTACTCTTATTTTCTCTGCTATTCAAAGTTCTTACTATTGTTAATCAGTTCATCATTATTACGAGCTTGGGACCGAAAGCACGCATTACATTAAAGTTGTTATTGAGTCCGGATTCACTCCCCATAATTGGTTTGACAATTTATCACGCCATTTATCTATTTAATCTAACGCATTTTATCATTTGTATTGAATTAATCCGTGTATCCTTAAAATCACATATAAATTTAATTGATATCCATTTTTGAGCGTAAACAGTTTGGCGCCCACCATGGGGCTAAGGATAATACTGGTAATTTGATACAAATTTTCATAACACGCTCTACTTTACTCTTGTTCTTTGAGACCTTAATTTAGTAAAACTTAAGGATGTCAAACTCTCAGTCTCCTCACTTCAACATTGATGTTGAATCGGGCCACCACGGCGAGAACAACAATATAGAGCCCAACAACGAGGTTCACCCTACTGTCCACAGTGGGGCCTCGGTCGCGGACCCAATCGATGCCAACTCTCATGTGGCCATCGATGCTAACTTGCCCACCGATCCGGAAAACAACGTTCGCGGGTGAGCCATGTCGGTAGCCAGGGATACGCACGGCGGTGAAGGCGATGAGATCAACTTGCGGGTGATCTTCGAAATGTTACAAGCTCAACATGAAGTAATAACCTAGTTGCAAAACCAAAGTTGCACCCCCAATAGAGTTGAGCCTGAACCATCCCGAAAAAACACTCGCATAAATAAACCAGTCACAGAAAGGCCGAGTGAAGCTGAACCCAGGACCAAGCCCGAGATAATAAAGATGCTCGAGGAACTGACAAAATGGGTAGAATCGGGAGAAAAGAAAATCGAAGCTAACGACAAAAAAATAGAGACCTATAATTCTAGGGTCGATCAAATCCCAGGAGCACCACCGATACTGAAAGGTCTAGATTCCAAAAAGTTTGTCCAAAAACCTTTCCCTACGAGCGCAGCTCCGAAGCCGTCCTGAAAAAGTTCTGTATGCCTGAAATTCCAAAGTATAATAGAATGACTGATCCAAACGAACATGTGACCACACGTGCGCCATCAAGGGGAATGACTTGGAGGATGATGAGATCAAATCCATTATGCTGAAAAAGTTCGGAAAGACATTATCAAAGGGAGCTATGATTTGATATCACAACTTACCCCTAATTCTATTGACTTGTTTGCTATGCTTGCAAATGCCTTTGTAAAAGTGCACGTAGGGGCCATCAAGGTCGAGACCAGGAAGGCAGACCTTTTCAAGGTAAAGCAAAGAGATAACGAGATGCTCAGGGAATTCGTGCCAAAGTTTCAAATGGAACGGATGGATCTGCGCCTGGTCACGGATGATGGTCCATTTAGGCATTCACCAAAGGACTTAACCCTCAAAGCTCATTGGTTTCGCAACAGTTGAAACAAAACTTGGTAGAATAGCCGGTGGTAACTTGGGCCGACATCCATAACAGGTACCAATCAAAAATCCGAGTCGAAAATGATTAGCTCGGGACCCCTTCGGGGTCCTTGTATCCCGTCAGAACTAGTGATAGATCCAAAAGAACCGTCGATCATGAACCAAGATCGAATAGAGATCGATATCAACCTTATAACGGAGATCGAAGGAGCAGTGGGCTCGGATGCAATCCTACAAGGAATGAAAAAATGAACGATCGAGGCCACAATAGTCAGGGACTCATGAGCAAGAACGGTTTCGACAAACCACTTGGGGCCAGGGGTACCGAGATTATCAGAGTATAACTTCAATGTTTATGTCGCCAGCATCGTATCCACCATCGAACACATCAAAGACACCATGTGGCCTCGACCATTGCAGTTTGATCCTGCCCAAAAGGACCCCAACCTAATGTGTAAATATCATGACACTCACGGCTACAGAACTAAATACCGCCGACATCTGAGAGAAGAAGTAGCTCGGTTAGTTAACAACGGACACCTCCCAGAATTTCTAAGTGATCGAGCCAAAAATCACTTTAGGAATAGGGACGCCAACAAGAAGATCCAGTAAGAGGAATCTCAGCACGTCATTAACATGATTATTGGTGGAGTTAACATACCCAAGGGCCAATTTAAAATGCACTAAAGTATCCATTACAAGGGAAAAACGGATTCGAGATTATGTACCGGAGGGAACCGTATCTTTCAATGACAAAGACGCTGAAGGCATCATGCAACCATATAATGATGCACTAGTAATATCTATGCTCATAAATAAATCTCGAGTTAAGCATGCGTTAATCGATTCGGGTAGCTCGGCCAATATTATCAGATGGAGGGTCGTGGAACAACTGGGTCTACAAGACCAAATAGTGCCTGCAATTCGAGTCTTAAATGGATTTAACATGGCATGTGAGACCACTAAAGGAGAGATAACCCTACCAGTAAACACCGCCGGAACCATTTAGGAAACAAAGTTTTATGTGATTGAAGGAGATATGAGATACAATACTCTATTCGGGAAGCCATGGATTCACTACATGAGGGTAGTATCCTCGACACTATCGAGCGTTGAAATTTCCCACACCAGGAGGGATCAAAATAGTTTTCAAAGAGTAACCGGCCACAGAAAAATGTTCGTGGTTGATGAGGTGGACCCGATATCTGCACTCTCGACATCAAAGAACCCGAGTTCTATCAACAAGGGAAAAACCAAATAGCAATCACCAACACCAACCCAATCGAACAAGAAAAGCAGGAGACTGACGAGTATGATGATTACGGAGCCCCTAGATCTTTCATAGCCCCTGACTATTCCGATGCCACCAAGTTAATAGTCGAGGAGTTGGACCAAGTCAGATTAATTGAGCACCTGCCCGATCAGAAGGTATACTTAGGCACGGGGCTAATTCCTGAGCTCAAGAAAAAACTCATTGAATTCCTTATAGCTACCATAAATTGTTTCGCTTGGTCCCATCTAGACATGATCGGCATCCCGCCAGAAATAACTACACACAAGTTGAGCTTGGATCCGAAGTTTCACCCAATTAAACAGAAGAGGAGACCTCAGTCCGACGTTAAGCATGTATCCATCAAAGACGAGGTATCCAAACTCCTTAAAATAGGCTCCATTCAGAAAGTCAAGTACTAGGATTGGTTAGCAAATGTAGTGGTAGTGCCTGAAAGGGAAATAAATTAAGAATGTGTGTAAAATACAAAGACTTGAACAAGGCATGCCCTAAAGACTCTTTTGTTTTGCCTAACATCGATCGCATGATAGATCCACCGGCCGGCACGAGATACTTAGTTTTCTCGATGCCTATTTAGGGTACAACCAGATCTGGATGGACCTGGGAGACCAAGAAAAGACTTCCTTCATCACTAAATACGGCACCTCGTAATGCCATTCAGACTAATAATGTCGTGCCACTTACCAACACCTAGTAAATCGGATGTTCGAAAAGCAAGTAGGAAAATCAATGGAGGTTTACATTGGCGACATGTTAGTTAAGTCCCTACGAGCAGAGGACCATTTGGAATATTTGCAGGAAACCTTCAAAATACTGAAGAAATACAATATGAAGCTGAACCAGGAGAAATGCGCATTCAGAGTCGGGTCCGAAAAGTTCCTTAGATTTATGATTTCCAACCGGGGAATCGAAATCAATCCCAACAAGATCAAGGCCATAGAAGATATCACTATATTGGACAATGTCAAGGCCGTTCAAAGGCTAACCGGGCGCATAGCCACCCTAGATCAGTTAAATTCAAGGTCCTCTGATAAGAACCATCGATTCTTCTCATTATTGAAAAAGAAGTATAACTTCTAGTGGACCTCGGAGTGTCAGCAAGCATTTGAAGAACTAAAGTGGTACCTTCCGAGTCCACCTTTGCTCCATACTCCGAAGGCAGACGAGCAGTTGTACCTGTACTTGGTGGTATCCAAGATAGCGGTAAGTAGAGTCTTAGTCCGAGAAGAAGAAGGTACACAATTTCCTATATATTATGTTAGCAGGACTCTAGGCGAGGCTAATCCACACCTGGAAAAATTGGCGCTCGCTTTGCTAAGCGCCTCTAGGAAGTTAAGGCCATATTTTCAGTGTCATCCCAAATGTGTTGTAAATACTTACCCATTGAGAAACATAATGCACAAACCCGAGCTCTCGGAATGATTGGCTGAATGGTCCGTGGAAATTAGTGGGTACGATATTGAATATCGACCCCGAACTGCCATCAAATCTCACATTTTGACAGATTTCGTGGCTGACTTCACGGCGTCCTTAATACCTAAGGTCGCAAAAGAATTGTTGTTAACCTCAAGGACCTCCTTGGGGATTTGGACCCTCTTTAGGGATGGTGCATCAAATGCAAAGGGGTCTGGACTTGTCATCATGTTGAAGCCGCCCTCGGGTAACGTAGTTAGGCAATCTATTAGAATTGTGAAATGGACTAACAATGAGGCCGAGTATAAGGCCATGATTGCAGGTCTCGAATTGGCTAAAATCCTGGGGGCCGAAGTGATAGACGCTAAATGCGATTCCCTCCTTATGGTAAATCAAGTCAATGGGACATTCAAAGTAAAGGAGGAACAAATGCGAAGATACTTGGATAAAATAAAGTAATATTACATCGATTCAAGGAATGGACCCTACAACACGTTCCCCGGGATCAAAATAGCAAAGCCGATGCTTTGGCTAACTTGGGGTCGTCGGTTGATGATGACGAATTCAGCTTGGGAATGGTCGTACAACTCATGAAATCGGTAGTGGAAGAAGGACATGCCGAGATAAACTCGACAAGCTTAACTTGGGACTGAGAAACAAGTATATAGATTACCTGAAGACCGAGAAGTTGCCCTCGGATCCTAAAGAATCGAGGGTTATGCGCACGAAGGAAGCCATGTTTAGCCTGTCTGAAGATAATACCCTGTTCAGAAGAACGTTTGATGGCCCACTCGCCATATGTCTAGGACTCGGAGACACCGAATATGTTTTGAGAAAAGTTCACGAAGGCACCTGCGGGAACCATTCGGGGGCAGAACCGTTGGTTCGTAAGATAATCAGGGCCGACTATTATTGGATCGACATGGACAAAGATGAAGGAGTTCGTGCAAAAATGCGACAGTTGTCAGAGGCATGTGCCAATGATCCATCATCCTAGGGAGTTACTACATTCGGTTTTGTCACCTTGGCCATTCATTAAATGGGGAATGGAAATCGTCGGTCCCCTGTCATGGGCACCCAGTAAGGCTCAATTTATACTATTTATAACTAACTATTTTTCTAAATGGGTTGAATCTCAAGCATTCGAGAAAGTCATGGAAAAAAATAAGCTATTGATTTTATTTGGGACCACATAATATGTCGAATTGGGATGCCGACCGAGATCGTATGTGACAAGTTCATTGGCAGCAAGGTAAGCAAATTTTTCAAAGACCATAAGATAAAAAGGATATTATCAACTCCCTATCACCCTAGTGGGAACAGGCAGGTGAAGTCTACAAACAAAACCATACTCCAAAACCTTAAGAAAAGGTTGACTAATGCCAAATGAAAATGGAAGGAAATTTTGCCCAAAGTCCCGTTGACGTACCGTACGACCTCAAAGTCTAGTATCGGGCCACCCTATTTTCGTTGGTCTACAGTGTCGAAGCACTAATACCGATCGAGGTGGGAAAATCGAGTCTCAAGTCCTTATATGTGACCAAAAAGTCAAACGGTGAGGCCATGAGCACGAACTTGGAACTACTGTATGAAAGGCGCGAGGCCTCCCTCCTATGGTTAGCAGCCTAGAAGCAATGGATTGAAAGGTATTACAACTAGAGGGCCAACCTCTGACATTTCAATATCAGGGACATGGTGGTAAGAAAGGTAAAACTGAACACCCGAAACCCGAACGAAGGAAATCTGGGACTAAATTGGGTAAGGTACATATCAAATTATCGAGATTATCGATAAAGGTTCGTTCAAATTCGAAGCAAGGAATAGTGAGCGGCTTCCGAACAACTAGAACCTAACCCACTTAAAATTATACTACTGCTAAGGTACAATCTCATTATTTCTTTTTTTATATATTACGAATTGGACTAACACTTGCAGGCAACAGCTAAAGGATGATGTAGTTGTTAGGCCTGAAAGCACACGTTGCACTCGTTTTCCCTTGAACGTGTTTTGTACCAAATGGGCTTTCTGACAAGGTTTTTAACGAGGCAACAATGGATCGAGCTAACTTAGAATCAAAGGTCGGTTTTGGGTCAGAGTCGATGGTCACATCAACAGTATCCAAGCCCTCTCGACGATCGACCTTGAATACTGGGGGCCATCACCCTCAGGTAATGATTTTTAGCAGGGAAGGAAACTTTGTGCTTGAACAGCCTGGGTTTGGTGGATAGGATTTACTATAAAGGCCAAACAGTCGAATAAATCGTGCTCGCGTAGACCACCTAAGCCATAACACGAAGCTTTTACACACTTACAATCTTATATGCTACGTACAAGAATGAAAGAATGTTTCTACCTTGTTTATACATATTTTGTTCTTTAAGAGTATTACATTTTGTTCCTTAAGAATATCGAGCCCAAGGGCCGCCTCTACCCAGATCCAAATTCCTTAAGGATATCGAGCCTAAGGGCCGCCTCTATCCGGATCCAATAAATTTTCCCCACTAGGGGATTGTCGTCCGAAACAAACTTGGATGGCTCAGGATGTTAAAGCCGGGAGGCACAAAAGCCTATTAGGCAGTTCCTAAACTTAAAATGCTACGACTACTCCCACTCGGGGACTGTCGTCCAAGACAAACTTGGACATCTTGGGCTATCGAAGTCCGGAGGTACAAATCCTATTAGGCAATGCCTGAACTTAAAAGGCTATGGCCACGCTAAAAATGGCTCGGAGATGTCTGAAGCCCATAATCAAAATATAAGGCCTTAAAAATTCTAAACCTGTTTGAAGGTTACCCTCATCAAAATTATAGTCTAAAACATTTAAATGAGCATTTTGGGGAAAGCTTCCGGTCATCCCAAGCCCTTACAAGTTTCAAACAAAACTTGCATCGAAAATAAGTTTTGTTCGGACTTTCGAAAAATGACCTATTACTACGTTTTATTCCGTGCTAAGGCATATGAAATCTTTGCAAAAGGGATGATAAAGGCATTAGACTTGAAAATTGCCAAAAGGGGAGAAAAACCTTATATATACACTCCAAAATGTCTTTACAAAGGCCAATGACAATGGCCTAAACAAAATAGCTGTACAAAATGCAAAACCAAAGACAAAAGTTCCTAAGGCACCAATGCCAGATCTTCACTAGAACCCGCCTCGTCACCAGAGCCATCGGGGTCTTCTCCATCTTCGGGTTTGTCGGAGCCCTTAGAACCTTCTTCACCATTAGGTTCAGCCAGCTTCTTAGCCTCGACCTCTTCGCCTATTCGATCTCGGCCGACAAGTCGAAACCTCGGGCATGGACTTCCTCGAGGATATCCCTCCGAGACAACTGCTTCACGTACTCAACAGTGACTTTCAGGCGGGCCTCGGCTGCCTCAACATCAGCCCACTAGGCCACCATCTCTTCAGAATCATCCCTGGTTATTTCCGACTCGAACCTCATTATTTTGAGCTCATTGCCAAGGGCATCCTATTCAGCAATGGCCGAGTCCAGTTGAGCTTGGAGGTCCCCGATTTGTCGAGCCTGTGCTTCAGCCTTCTCTTTCACCACTCAGAGTTGGACCTCTATCGATGCTAGCTGCTCCCGGGCAGTCTCCTTCCCCGAAGCCAACCGATCCATTTTCCTTTCCAAATATCGGCCATGGCCTGGACCTCGTTAATTGCAGCCCGGATTTGGTCGATCCGGTCAATCTTCTGTTGAACCTGCAAAGTTTGGTTGTTAGTCGCATGGCTAAGTCTTCGTTGCCAACTTCTATAACCTTTACCTGTTCCACCAAGTCAGCATGCTTCTTCTGAGTCGCATCCAACTCGATTTGGAGATTCTTGACAGCCCCTTCGTGTTAGTCGTTGAGACGCTTATACATGTCTCTTTTCTTAGCAAGCTCCCTGGTCTCGACCTCGAGCTGGTTAACCTCAGACCGGTATTGAATAAAGCTTTCATGATGGAGCACTGATGCCTATAAAATATAAAAGGAGGAAGACGTGAGAAATATCAAGAACTAAGTCAAAAGACAAAAAAGCGTAATGATGCCTTATTCTATTCAGTACCTACTGCGCTTCTTTAAATAGACACGGCACAACCACCTCATTTATTTTATCCTGGTCTTCTTCGGTTACCAAGCACCGGAGGTAACTCTCAACTCATACGGGAGCAGAAAGAACCCGAGCATCTTTCGGGATGGTGATAATTATCGACATCTTACTGTCGGGATCCGTACTTAGGGTAGGAAATTGGTTGATCAACTTTGGACTCGAATTTAGCCCACCGTTTTCTGAAGATGGTTGCTTCCTCGGAACCTCCAAGTTGCCTAACCCGGTTAAATCTTCCAAAGCAGTTGAGTCCACACCCTCGAAGAAAGAACGAAGGGGATCATCCGCACCATGATTCCCTTCGTTGTATCGCTCTTTCACCGTTCGAGCATGGACTTGGTATAAGAAGGAGACCCTGAAATATCTATTACATTGGGCGCCTCCTTCGGGGCATGACCGGCATCCCGGGAAGTCTCGGCCCCGGTTTCCTCATCGACCTCCCTAATCCGAGGGAGATCAGCACCATGAATCTCCTATCAACAACCACCCATTCCTCGAGGGCAATCGGCCCATGGGCCATGAAACAATCATCCTCCTCGGGCTTATCTTTGAGCCGAAAGAGCGAGTCCGAGTCGGGTGCTCGAGAACTGGAGCTCTCCTTTGGCTTCCGGGCTAACCTTTTTCTTTGTTTTCTTCTTATCTAAGCTCGGGGATACCGGAGCCTTCCTTTTCATCTTTTCTCTTGCTTGCAGCCCCGAGTTGTCCCAAAGTGGAGGGATCAATAGACAGATCCTCATCCCTTACTGAAGGCCTAAGTTCAATGTTCTTAGGCAAACCTGCAAAAGGAAAAGTGCAGAAAAGAAGTTGAGTACAATACGAATAGGAGAGCTAGATGTTACCTATTTGAAAAACGATCTTACCATGATAACAGGCTTCCCAGTGGCCCCTCGAGAGTTTATGCCATGAGCGCTTGAAATAAGGCATCTTTGGGAAAATGCCCTCGATCCACTCCTTGAGCCGAGGGATAGCATTTGGGACTCGAGCAGCAGCTGCACCAATATGAGTACTAGTAAGGAAAGAGGAGATAAACATGAAATTAACGTTTAAAGGGGAGGTTGTACTTACAAGATGCATTCCACTCTCTGGGAATGGCATGAACTCGAACGGGATTAGGTCTTCATTTTTCACCCGGGCAAAACATCCTGGCCAACCCCGATCTCGGTCCTCATCATTACTCGAGAATGGGGCCTTATTGTCCCGGCGTGTTAGCTTTATCAGTCCCCTTCAGAAGATTCGGGGAATGTGTAGGTGGAGTTGGTGGTCGATGGTGAACCGGCGGGATTCGGTCTTGTTCCCGAAATAACGAAAGAGTATCATGATCCTCCATAGCGATGGATGGATCTGACCGAGGCATACTTTGTACCTATTACATGAGTTAAGAATCACCAGGTCCACTGAACCCAATGTAAAGGGATAAGTGTAAACACTTAGATATCCCTTAACATGGGTAAAAATGGCATCATCAGGGTCGAGGACCGCTATGTCCTTGCATGCTTATATGCAATACTTTCGGACCTTGGGGAGGACATCTTCAGTGATTGAGCATATATATATTGATGCCTCCTCAAACCGGCCCTGCACCGATGAGGGCATTTCAACCTTCAAAATTGTCAGCAACTGAAAATCCCCTGGGGACGAACATTTTCAAGGGAGGCTCGGGAGCCAGTTCTCGGTAACTCTATTAGCAACAGACCTCTCAAGGGTGACCACACCGGGAGTGGTGTCATAGATTTCGGCGGTCGATTGTGAAGAAGAAGAAGAAACTTTTTGGGGAACATATTTTGAAGTTTTGGCCATTGTTATCTGGAGAAGACTTGAAAAATTTGAGGAGAAATTGAAAGATGAAGTCAAATGCACTGATTTGGGGAGAAAATAAGCAAAAACTAGCAACTTAGTGAGAAATCTTGAAGTACAGAGGTAAAAATATTAGAGTATGAAGAAGGGTAGTAATATCCTAAAGGCTCGAAGGTAGAAGCTTAGTCAAAAGGTAAAAAATGAACGAAGGAGGGAAGTATTTATAGAGGGTTTGCGTCGTTTCACATTCAGGGATGACCTGCCGATAACTGACGTGTGTTTGAAGGCATAATGGCATGAGTGACAGGGCATTTTGGATTCTTTGTCGTTTCTGTCATGGCGTATTGGAGAAAGAATCAAAGTGTATATGTCGTTTCTCGTTGACTTACTCTCCAAGAACCGATGGGATTATCTGTATACGGGTGAAACCGATCCTGTTGGATGCCTCAATTCTTGATAAAGTAAACGGAGCAGAGATGTGACCGAAAGGAACCGGAATTGAGGCAAGGAGCCCTTTGAGTCGTGGTCTTGGCAAAAACACCTGCACTCGGAGGAATCAAGGCCACGCCCCCAAGTCCGATTTGAATCCCTGAACTTCAAAGAACGTTATCAGATAGTTGAGCACGACTAACAAAGGGCCGTGATATCTTATCGGCGCCAACCCTACACCACTACAAAGTGGCGAGAGCGGTCGAAACAGCTTTTACCCGAGATGGTCGGGATCGAATCCACAGGGAGGTAGAAGTGGGAATTGGATTCCTATCTAAACTAGAAATGCGTAGTGCTCTTAATTACATTTCTAGTTATCTTTGGTTAGTTATTACTTCTAATATTTATGCTAATGATAAGTTAAATTAAACAAAGAATGATTTCTTGTAAGGTTTCTAAATAGTTAAAGAGGCACTAGGAAAGTGACTTTCTCCTAGGTGAATACTTGACGGGATCTAAAGCCTAAGGCAAAGAAGTTATGTTAGGGATTGCGATATAACCAATGCACGGAATTACTCACTCTATACCTCTCGGTAGTTTGAGTGACTTTCCCCTAATTGACGTTCTCAGGACCAATTGGATGCCAAAATTGTGCAAGAAATATAAGCTCAAGTCGGGTATTACTATATCTAGGTTTAACCCTTTAATTGAGGCAATCAATCTCTTGATTACACCCCAATTCCTTGTTGGATTGATTTTCCTAGACTCAAGCTCTCTTTCTCAAGAAGAACCCAAGTCAAATAGGCACAAATTAGTGTTTGCAACCACTAATTCACATGGAAAACACAAATCAGTCCAAATATCAATTACCTATAAACATATAAGACTTAAATCAAAAGACCCATCAAATACCCACACTAGGGTTGAGCCACAACCCTAACTGGTCTAGCTACTCATAATAATGGAAGAAAACAGAGAAATAGATGAAGAATAACCCATATGATTTAATTACAAACTAAGATAAAGAAGATTCAGTGTTAATCTAGCTAAATATTACTCAAAAATAGCCTAATACAGCCGTTCACGTGCTCCGGTCTATAACAGATTATAAAAGATACCCTAAAAATGTGAAAAGAACATATTTATACTGGGCCAAATTTTCTGGACAAAAATACCCCCGACGAGGTATTGCGGTCCGCATAAAATGCACTGTGGACTGCAATGAGGCTTCCTGGCTTGATTAATCATTCTCTGAAACTGGCCACCGCGGGCCGCATAAAATGCACCGCGGCCGCGATGACTTCAACTGCGGTCCGCATACGGACCGAATTGGCCTTTATCTTCAAACTCCCAACTCTCTGAACCCTCATCTTTGCGGACCGCACAAAATGAATTGCGGCCGCGAAGAGGCTACTGCGACCGCACGAAATCCTCCGCGGACTGCATTGCCTTAGGCTCCCAAAAGTGCTCCTCTCTGAATCTCCTCACTACGGACCGCACTAAATGGCTTGCGGCCACGGTGGGTCTGTTGCAGCTGTGCTTTGACTTGTTCTTAGTACTTGTGCATGTTTCACTCCTTTTTAAGCTGGTTTTGACTAATTATCAGCTTTTTGACCAAACCCTACAAACAAGTACAACATGTAAGCCTTTAGGATTATTTTGTATACATTTTTAATCAAAACTCAAGTAAAAAGGAGTTTAATATGAACTAGAATCCCTAGTTATCAATATCTGTGCCCAGCCGGATGTCACAACATGAATCTCGGCACGTATCAGTAGAAGATCAGTGATTATTAAAATAGATAATTTTACCTTTTATAAAATTTTACTTTGGGTAAAATTCCCCTACTATATAAAGGAGAGTCTGACTATTTATTAGGATCATTCTAACACGCATACCAAGGAAATTTACTCTTATTTTCTCTGTTATTCAAAGTTCTTAATGTTGTTCATCAGTTCTTCATTATTACGATCCCTGGATCGAAGAGAGGCATTACATTAAAGCTGTTACTGAGTCCGTGTTCACTCTCCATAACTAGTTTGACAACTTATCACGCCCTTTATCTGTTTAATCTAACGTAATTTATCATTTATATTGAATTAATTCATGTATCTTTAAAATCACATGTAAATTTAATTGTTATCCATTTTTAGGGTGCAGAAAGATTTTTGAACTTCACGGTTATTCATCCATATATGGGTAATCTCCGGCGGTCAGAGAAGAAAGGATCTCCATGAAAGCATGGAGGGAATGAAGAAGATTAGAGATCCAAACTAACCTTCGGTTCCCGTAACCAAGTTTTTCTTTCTTACTCCTTATGTACTTTTTTTTTTACTTCATCCATACTTTTTTATTTTTTTCTGAAGTGTGGGGCAAATCTAACATTTGACTACGTATCATTGAAGGATTTATAGCCGATAAAAATCGTTGTTATAGACGATGCATATGTAGAAAGTCTATTTGGTTCTAGTAGTTACTTTACTAGATTTTTCTCTTTTTTTTTTGTTTCTATAGTGGAGATAGTCGCACGTAATGACAGATCACAGGGAAATCCTTTTCTAGATCGACCAGTATCCGCGTAGGTGCTTTTGACCTTGACCAAATCTTTTTTAGTACGGACCGACCTTTTAACCTTCTAAAAATCTTTTTGGGCTTTGGATTGATCCAAAAACGACTGTTTTGTGCAACCTAGTGTATATATACACGAATAACGTAAAGAATTTCTACCCTAGCAGTGTATTTAACTTGACAATTTGTACACTATTCCTCCCCCAAACAAGCCATTCCATGACTTGATGTGACATGAGATGTGTTATCAAAAGAAAATGTGGTCGCTTGATGTATTAGTGTGATTTTTCTATTATTCTATTATATATAGAAAAGCCACCGAGGGCAAAATTGTCATTTAGCTCAATCCTAAAAGAAGTTGTTTGCATCTGCTCACGCACTCACGCAGTGGCTCTCCAGTTCTTTTTTTCCTTCTTTCTTTTTCCTTTCTATCTGTATTTTCCCCCCTCTTTATCTGTATAAGTATTTAGCTAACTCTCTGTTTCATAAGACGAATGGCGTGAAAAATTTACGAGGAAAAAAAACTAAGAGGTAGGTCAATATTCAAAGCAATTGGGTCTTTTCATGAATGAGCAGTGGGTTACCCCTTCAAACCGAACAACTTCGCTTTTGAGGGAGGGGTAGTGCCGCGTGAAATTGGAAAAAACTTCTGTGTAATTACCCTTCTGGAGTTTTAGCATCTCTTTTGTAATTTCTCTCCATCATTGAACGTTGTTCATAATTACCCTTTTCCTCTGATTGGTGAATAAGTATTTGATTCGGTATTTTTTCTTTGACGGACTGTTGCAGATTTGAATAACTACAATGACAAGTAGATAAACATGGTGCTATAAGTTCACCTTAAAATGCCTAGAAGCTACTCTTGAAGTGGTAGTACTATGTGAATTTATTGAAGCTATGATAAATAGTATACTCTACTAAGTTTTCTCATTTGATTTTTGTGGTGGTGTCAAATTTTCTGGAGATTTGGCTAATCAGCTTGTGTACACTATGTTTAGACCAACCCCTTTGCTGTATAAGTCTGAAAATAGAGATGAAGTTAGGGGAGAAACCATACTAATTCAAAAATCGGCCAATTAGACAGAGTCCATCACATGTTTGATTATATGACCAAAATAAAAAATCATTATAGAAAATGATTAAAGCAGAAGAGTTTCATATTCCTGTGATTATCATCAGCCTTACTGAGTTCAACTAGCATTATTAAGGTAGATATTTTTTAAACTCATTTAGATTAATGGACCCATCCAGAGCTGCTCAACTGATTCTTTTTTTTTTCTTACTTACTTACTTTTGGGGATAAGGGTGGACTTATCTCTTTAGTTGTGTGTAGCTGTGTATTCACTTTGCCAGTATGAGTAGGAAATAAAGGTTCTGAAACCTTCAATGAGGAATTTATTTCATTATCCGGTTTTATAGCTAATGGTGAGATTTTCAGCAATTTCTTTTCATCAACTTTGTGTCTTTTCCTTTAGTATCAATTTAAAGTTCAATAATTTACAAGACGAATCAAGGGGACTCAAATTTGTCTGTGTTTAAAATGATTGTATTTATAAGCATATGGTTTGGTATTGATATATAGTTTTTTCTGATAGACATATAATATTTGTGTAGTCTTAGTTGTTTTACCGAGCGACAAGTACTAAATACTAAATCCAGGAAAATTTGAGCGACAAATTATTTGCAAGGAAACTGCCAAACATGTGAAGATAGACTGTTGTCTTCTGATTAACATGAGCGAAGAATTATTTGCTAGGCAACTACCAAACATGCAAGGATAGACTGTTGTCTTCTGATGGACAGGTATGCACCTTGAAATATTCTTCTATTGTTCAAAGTTTAGTGATGCTGCCATGGTTAAGAGCTTATATTACTGATAATGATATATATGAAAGCTCATTGTAATAAAGATAAATGCATACGTACATCAGTATACTGCTATTTAAGATAAAATCGCACCACCATGCAAACAGGAGTCCTTAAGAAATTGTTATGGGTGCTTTGTTTAAGTTTTAAAAAGATGATTATTTTTCCAGTGACAACTCATTTAGTATCATCAAAATTGAAAAGGCCGGTCATTTTTTCAGCAACAACTCATTTGGTACGTAGAGATGTTCAACTGATTTGGTACTTAGAGATGCTATACCACATTCAAACATATTATTAATTAGAGAAGTTGAGCTATAATTCATGCTTCAAAGTACAAGGCCTACATGCAATACAAAATACATTGAGAAACTTCCTATTAACTTTGCAATGGAGCCAGAAACATATTGCTAAAAAAAGGAGATAAAGAGAAATTCACGTTGGTTTTAATATGTTCACCACATTTATTCTCTATTTTTTTTATATGGTTTGATAATTGGCCATTAGTTTAAAGTTCTAGCGTAAACCTTTTCAATGATGGCTAGCAGAAATGTCTAAAATTCGAAACGTTTGGTAATTTTATTAGAAAACTTTGAGATTAATGAGCCTTTGTAGTATTTTGTGTGAATTTAGCTTGATAAACACGGATTAGTGGATCCATCTATTATTTAGAGATTACACTTGGCAATTGTGAGGATGATGAAAGTGTTTATCTATACTATTGTCTTTTATTCTTGATTTGTTGTATTAGTAGTAGACTACTTTTTGTTGGTCTCCTGGTCCTTAATATTAGCAATGGAGATATTCACTGCTTTAGGTTAGTCTGATCAAAGTATAGTATTATTAAGTCGCTCTATGTTTAGCATATGAGCGGACATAGATTCCTTCTTTTATCTTCTTCTTGAGCTAAGCATTAGAGTATAAAGATGAGAAGGGCCTTTGAAGAGAAAGATGAACTACAACCAGTTTAAGCTCATACATTATTGTTTTCACATTATCTCCTCTCAACTTTCTGTTATTTACTGTAGAGCATCTTTTGTTTTATGGAGTTGTTGAATTACTAAATTCATTTGAGTTTTAGGTATCTGCATATATCACTTGAACTAGCTAAAAGTTATTATACTGATAATCTAATTCACTTTGTTTCTTATCAATATTTTTAAAAAAAATAACTTCGGATACTAAACAAGAGCGTAGGCTACATCTTAAATCTTGATTTATATGTATTGTAATGGTTTTTTTTTTTTTTGTATTTATCAGAAAGTAGTAGCACACTTGAAACTTGAAATTGAAGGCTGATTTGAAAGAGAAAACATCTTCAACATTAATTTATTGGAGTGCACTGCATTGACCAACTCAAGCAAACATGTTGGTTAAATGTATGCTTAAGTTGCTGCATGTGCCTAGAGGAAGCTGAAGCCATCGTTCAGTGAATTAGATTTTATCGAGCAAATGGTGTATTTACCTTTGCTTCTCAACTATAGTGCATGTTTCTAGGATTATTTAACTCAAAAGGCTGATGCCCGGTATTCTAGAGGAAGTTATCATAAGTTGGATGGGCAAGAAAAGTAAAGAATATTTCAGGGACGTGAGAATACAATTTTAGCCTGCATTTTTTAGGTGTTTGGAATGAAAGAAACATAGATGTTTCAGAAATGAAGAAAATTCAATCCACACACTAGAACATAAATATTTGTGCTTTTGTGGTTGTCTTGAACCAAAACGAAAGATGTATACAATATGAATATGATGTTAACCTCAATCTTTTATTAAATTTAGTAGTACAATCTCGCAGAATGAATTTGTTTTAAACTTATTTAAACATATCTGAAAGATAAACAAAATGCACAGCAATGTGTTGGGAGATTTGCTAATGAGGGTGTCCTTCACCTTAAAAGTTTATCACATAATTTGAAAGGATGAGGTGGAGGACAATTATAAGATGAATTAAGTATGATTATTTCTCAGCACATCCTCTACTTAAAATACAATTTATTATTTGCCTTTTCGATTTTCTCATCTTTTCAATCTCTTTCATAGTCCTTTTAGCTTCATCTGCCATAAAACACGTACTCCTACTCGCCGGCGACAGCAACCAAGCCCAAAAGTAAATATTACTGAGATTTTCGTGTATGTTTCTCTTAGCTCTTTCCTTCTGTTTTTCTATCTCTTCTTTCCTAAGTTTCAAGGCCATACTGATGGAATTTGGGTCTACTTCTGAATTTGATCCTAATTAATTAGTTGCCTTTCGAATATATGTGCATTCCACTTTCACATCCCAGATTTGCATTCCGTATACTCTGTTTCTTTTGTTACATTTTCTAGCCTAATTTTTTGATTTTCCTTTCAAATTTCTCTAATTTCCTTCAGTGTTTGCTATATTTCGTTTGGAGTTTTGCAGAATTTTTCTTCAGTCTTTCTTTGTTTATTGCAACCATGTATTGGTAATGGGTATTTGGTGGGTATCTCTTATTCACTACTCTCTGCGATAATTTCTTCCATTTTGTACGTCTGAATTGCACTTCTTTGTTGGAAAATTTTCTGCATAGGTTTAAACACGATTTGGGCATAATTAATTTCCATCTAGGACAAAAATGTTGAAGAAACAAACAAGATTTCTCATGCAACCAAGGTGTTTGATAATATGTCTTAAATACAAGAGCTGTGTTGTTTACTTGAGAGCTGAATTTGGCATTTTAGGTATGTATTTGTACTGGGTGCTCCTTTTTTGGGTTTCGTTTAAAAGACTATATTTGACTTTTGTATAGGTTATGGGTATTTGTTCCCTTTAATCACATATTAACAAGATTGTCTACTCTTTCTTGACATACAATGATTTGCGTATATTATTAACTTGAGAAACTGCACTTAAAAAATCAACCAGAAAAAATCTCAGTAAGAAACTTTACCATAAGGTGTTAAATTTGAAATGTTCATATGCAACATGGCATTACTAAAGGCTAAAAGTTTGAAATGGAGATTTCAATAATTGTGCTGGAGATTTTGTTAATTAATGGTTCTAATGCTAATTGGCGCTTTTCTTGATGTTTATACGGCCAATTAGTATCCCTCAAATTATGATTTGTTTTCTTTAGACTATGTAGCTTTCGATGCATGACCCCGAACTAATAACTGCATCAGTAAAGGTAGGCCCTCATGGAGCTTTCCTTCTGGACGATGAACAAGGCTGATACAAATAGATAGCTTTTTATGTATGACTAACCTGGATGAAAATAATTTTTACCCTGACATTAGTTATCGGGTCTTGGCTTCTTTTTAAGGCAATGTTAATTAGGCTTCAGCAATGAAGTATCTTTTGAAAGTTGTCCTTAATATGAGTTGGAACTGGTACTTGGCAGGCATTGCCTGGTTATCTGTTATAAATTCTTTCTTATTTTTGCAATACTTTAATTCTATTTGTTGTTATTTAGTGCAAGATAAACAACTTACCCACAAAAAATATAGAAATTAAAAAAAAATAAAGTCTCTAGATCAAGCATTTGACTTCCCAGAGATGCCAGATTGATGTTGCAATTATTTTGTTTCTTTTCTTGAAAGCTTGTAAAGTTAAGTGCCAGAAAAATGAATCTTTGAATTTGTGTATTTATACATAATGAAAAACTTTGGTTCTAATACTGAAGCATGTCATTTATAAATCTTAATATGTTTTCTTTATGCTTTTGTCCATGGATAAATATTTTCTCTATATATAGTTAGTCACATTGGAGGATCTAGAATTACATAACAGACTTTGGTTAGCTTTTCAATTGTGCAGACTATTTTATTCTGCTATTATTATTCATATGTATTGTATTGTGTTAAATGATATATATTGCTAGCATATTGCAGTTAAAAGGAAAACTAGAATATTGGGATTCTGCTTGGTCGTTTGAAGGAAAAAGCTGTTATTGCCAAGGTAATATACTTTTCAAGGATGTTCTGCCTTAGACAAGACTTTTCTGTCCTATAGACCTGCTTATAGTGATGGAAGAGTTTAACATCCAATACTGTATGCCTTTTGGGCTAAAGTCATACTATGATAACACTAACACATATTGAGATTCAAACTCCTCTACTTATATGACATAGAATCAATAAGTTCCTCTATTAGTTGTTTCGTGTAGCACTATTTTTCTGTGTCTTCTTTGGCTGAATTTGTAGTTTGATGCATTTCAACCTAAAAGCCTTCTATATTTGTCTCTCACTCACTAACAAATACCTTTCCATTTTTAACAAGATACTGAAACAACCTCTTTCCATTTTTATATAGCATCAATAACAAATGTTAGCAGACACTGATGAATTATGGGTTTAGCTATGCATGCCACATCATTAGTTTGTCAAGACTTCATTAATGACTACGCTGCCGCACACAATACCTTTATTTTTTTTTCTCTTTTTCTAATTCTAGACCCATTACCTTGGTCGATATTCTCTGTTGATTATAAGATAAATTATTTGTAATACAAAGATTTTGTGTCTTGATTCAATTGTACTTTTTCAGCAATTATAATACCGTCAAGATTTTATCATATACAAAACACCAAAAAGCTAATTGCTTAAAAATATGAATGTTGGGCTCGTGCAAGCACGGGCTATATCTATCTAGTGTTTAAGCAAAGTGTGCTCTGTAATCAAGAGGAGACGGGAAAATTATGCTTTTGCAAGTAAGCGAAACATGACTCAACTTTAGAACATAAGCTCACAATATAAGAAGCAAATTTGTAATTTTGCGAGGAAGTGTTGGTTGAACTTTGAAAGATACATACAAATCCTAAAATCCTTGACTATGTAGAGGTAACGTTTTCAACCTTGCTTCTCATCACTATAGAAGATATTTTATTTGTACAATGATTGCACTCAATAATTAAATTGTCAAGAAACTTAAACTGCATTAATAGAAATCTAAATTCAAAGAGTATTCGTTTCTGAATGAGAGGGAATCTGGAAAAGATCATTCAAAAAGGAATCATTAGTTTTGTCCACAAGTAGATTAATGATAGATATTGAAGATGACAAAAGCAAATAAAAATGAGCAAACCATTCTGAAGGTGACAAATATCTAAATCCAAATAGTGAAAAAGATTGATCTGGCAACACTTGAGTCGCTTAGAGAGTTTGATAATAAATCTAGAAAGACAGAATAATAAACCATTGTAACTTAAATTTGTTAATATCACTATCGTTTCTTTTTCCCATTCATTCGTCATTCTTTCTTATTTTCTTATCTACTATTTCTTCCGTATTTATTTGTATCTTTTTTAGGCGTATTTTGGAGAGAAAAAAAACAAGTCGTCTCTTTTTTAACCCATCATCTTTCTCTTTTTTATTTTTCGTCTTTTTTCTTTTTTCCTCTTTTCTCCTCTCTCTTATTTTTTAAAAACCAATTTCTACTAAGTAATAACCTATTTTCCTTTTTATTTGAGTTATACCAGCATTTGTAGTATCCTGTTAGCTTAGAATAACATGTCTACTTGTCTTAATTGTTTATCTGAACCCTGTGCAGCATGTTTAGTGAATTTCCTGCTTTCCTTGGCTTGAACTTAGTTTAAACTGTAGGCTTTCTTGCTGTAACTGTTATTTTCCGTTGTTTGAGCTGCATATATACTTTGGGACTACGGAACGGTATTCCGGGAGACCCCCTTACATATTTACTTTGCGGAACGGTATTCCGGGAGATCCCCATGTACATTTACGTTTGGGACTACGAGACAGTATCTCGGGAGATCCCCTATTGTTATATCTGTGTACTGAGCCGTTACCTCTCTATGATTTCATTCTTGTTAAATTTTGGTCTTTATTTTACTGCGATATTTCATTCTGTCTTGTTTTTATTATATATATATATATATATATATATATATATGTATATATATATGTATATACCAGTAGGGCCCTGACCAGACCTCGTTCACTGTTCGACCGATGTTAGGCTTGACACTTACTCGATACCGTTGTGGTGTACTCATGTCATTTTCTGCACATGTTTTTCGTGTGCAGATCCAGGTACCTCCTACCAGCCTCATTTTTAGCTGCACAGTTGCTGCCATTCCGGAGACTTCAAAGTACATCTGTCGCGTCCACATACCTCGGAGTCTCCTTCTACCCCTTCTGATGTTGCTTCCCTTTAATTTATTCTAGTACAGATGTATAGAACAATTGACAGAGATCTTAGAAGCTTGTGACTTACGGTTTTCGGGTCTTGGGAGAATTGTGTACAATTCGAGAGTGATTATTGTATATGCCGAGCGGCATCTCAAATGCTTATTTAAATTATCTGTTATTGTTAGTTGTTAACTTTTAAGTTTTTCATTTCATTTCCGCAAATGTTAGGCTTACCTAGTTGTAGAAATTAAGTGCCGTCACGACAATTCACGAAGGGAGAATTTGGGTTGTGACAATAATCCCTGAATTATTTAGTGCTATTGCTTTGCTTAATTCATTGGATTAAAAATGGTATATATATAATATTCAAAATGTGCTTTTTGTTGAAGCTAGATAAGCTGGAAAAAAAAATTTGTTTCCAATTTTAATTTTAATCTTTGATATTTTAGTGGCTTAATTATAAGTAAAACCTTGATGTTTTCAATAATTGTTTGGTTGCCAAAAGTTTGTTAATTGATCTCCAATAATAGATCTAATGCCTTTTAGAATCAGTTTATATATATATATATATATATATATATATATATATATATATATATATATATATATATCCAATTTTTAATCCAATGAATTAAACAAAGCAATAGCACTAAATAATTCAGGGATAATAGCACTAATCCTTGCCAAAAGTACTCCAGTCTATATTATGTTGCAAATGCAGATTTTGTAAGATAACGATTAGTATTTAAGTGCTTTGGAATAATTTTTTTTGATGTTGTAGATTGAGTACTTCTTTTATTGTAGATAAAGTACTTTTTATTTCAACAAATGAGTATTTTCTTTTTTTATGATATTAAAAAAGTATATTTTTTCATTTTACCAAAAAAAAAGTACTTTTTTTTCATGAAGTAAAAAAATTATTTTCTTTTATTTCACACAATGATGTAGTAAAAAGTATTTCCTTCTATTTCGACAAAAAGAGTATTTTCTTTTTAGAATGTAGAAAAATTACTTTCCTGGAAAAAAAAATTCTACTCTCTAACCAAACACTAAAAAATATTTTCTGATTTTTTTTTATTAACCAACCAAATAATAAAAACTAAGTGATAAAATCTCTTATTTTTCATATAAATATTTTCTTGGAAAACATTTTCCACCAAAAGTATTTTCCTTCGTACCGAGGTTTAGATAACTTTTTTGCAAGTCCAAAAGCTCCGTCGGAAAAAAAATAAAAATGATGACGCTCCTTGGGACGCTTGAAAGGAGAAAGACAAACTGAAAGCAATTTAAAGTGAAAAAAGCAAGCAGGAAATAGCGTAGCTTCAGGGATAATTATAATACATTATTTTATAATTTGATCTTAAGATAATTAATCTCAATATTATACCACCTTATTTTACCTTATCCCATAAATCAAACGACCACTATGAATACATCACAACCGACGTTCTTCATCAGAAGCGATGATATTTTAATAGAACGGTGACACCTGGGTAGATACTTTATAAGAGTAATAAAATGTTAAACTTTCTGTTTGTATTTCCAATTGCTAGATTTTGTCTCTTTGCTCCCATAACTTTGTACATTTTTTATAACGTCCTAAATGATTAAAGCACCTTTTAGGGTTTGTCAATTAGTTAATGAAACTCGAGGGAACTAAAGTTTCACCTCTAATAATATGTGTCTAAGTCTAACAGAATCACCCTATATTTTATCTTAAAATAAATTAGTATTATATCAGCCATTTGATTCTGACATCTTTCTTTTCTAAACGGCCACTCACTTCCATTGTACTTTTCACTTTTGTATTCTACATGTACAAACATTTAATTACTTGTTCAGAGCTGATTTTAATGCAGTGCATTTGTTTGGTGCGTTTGTTTGGTTACTTGCATCAATATGATTAATTTTAGCATAGCAACTCGCATAAATTAACACAATATAGTGTTTTATTTGTCACATAAGAAAACACAATTGAAGCATAACTAATGTTGCATTCAATTGGCTGTATAAGGTAGAATAATCAAAGTATAATTAGTGCAGTGTTTGGTTGGTCACATAAGAAAAAATAATCTCCACATAACTTATGCAGAGTTTGGTTGGCAGTATTAAAACATTCGCATTAAGTTAGGTGAAATTCTATATATTATTTTATGCAGGATAAATATATATATATATATATATATATATATATATATATCAACAACAACAACCCAGTATAATCCCACCAAGTGGGGTCTGGAGAGGGTAGGATGTACGCAGCCTTACCTCTACCCTGGAAGGGTAGAGAGACTGTTTCCGAATAACTCTCGGCTAAAGAAAGTGAAGGAAGCCCTGATAGCAAGTGATAGCAAGACAGATGTTAGAAAATTAAATCGGCGATAACAACAAAGAGTAGCAAGATAGTATCGATAACAAGTAATATCAAGATAGTATATTTAGACAGATAAGTCCAAAGCAGCACACGAGAATATGACGAAGTCCTGCTAGCAAACTACGGAATTACCAAAGGTAAGTAGTAATATAACAAGACACGTGGCTATAGCAAACTAAGGAAAAAAAGATATCATACTAGCACTAATACTATCGAACTAGGGAAGACACAGGCAAACGCCCGGCTACCTACTAACCTTCCGCTCTAATCTTCCACCTCCCCACCCTTATATCTAGGGTCATGTCCTCGGTCAGCTCAAGTTGTGTCATCTCCTGCCTGATCACTTCACCCCAAGACTTCTTAGGTCTACCTCTACCCCTCCTATCACCTCCCAAGGCCAACCTATCACATCTCCTGACTGGAGCATTTGTGCTTCTCCTCTTAACATGCCCAAACCACCTCAACCTTGCCTCACGCATCTTTACCTCCACAGGGGCCACTCTCACCTTGTCCCAAAAAACTTCATTCCTAATTCTATCCAATCTAGTATGCCCACACATCCATCTCAACATCCTCATTTCCACTACTTTCATATGCTGAACATGTGAGTTTTTGACTGGCCAACACTCTGCCACATACAACATAGTCAGTCTGAAAAAAGAGAACGTAGTCACTCTTATGAAATAGAATAGAAGAGGAATGGTACTTATTTGATGAGCCTTAGGGGTTGCAAGACATTTTACTTCCAAATATTTACCACAAGGACAACGAAAACCCTATATATGACACTCTAGGCAAATCCCACTATCACACCCATTTTTTACAACCTCACTAACCCTATTAAATAAATAAAAAAAATTGTAAAGCTCAAAAGGGTTTTCAATTATGAAAGTGACAAAGGATTGTGTTTTAAAAGATATTTCAGAGTCGCCACCTGACATTGATTTCGGTGTGTCATGTCACCGTTTTTAAAAATAATTTTTCCTTTAAAACACTTTGGACTCCAAAACTAAGTCCTCACCAGAGATTTGGGTAAGGGGGTTCATTTGACTCGGGGAGAAGCTGTTAGGCACTCCCCGAGTCCCCTAACTAGTACGGTTGCATACATGATCAAGTTGGCTTTTAAAATATTCGAATTGAGGTAATAAACACAAAAACGGAAAATTAACACATAAGAGGCTCGAGGTCGTACCCATCTAATAAAGAAAATAAAACAAGAATAAAACACTACAAGTTCTACTTTTAGCCTCCAATTACAGAATACTACGAGGCATTCCCCGAAATAAAATATATATAAATCCTTCAGGGCATTCCCCGGATGAATTTAACTAAATGAACGATCTCTCACCTCAAAACTAACAAAAATTCTAAAGTACCCAGGTGATGACGGACTTAAGCATACTACTGTCGACTCAATAAAATATAATAATAACAATTGAAATCATACGATGCCCAGATACCGTGAAGTTTAATCCCTAACAAACCACATGCCTCAAATCCTCTTTTCAACCCCAAACCCCAAGGCCCCTTTAACTCGCTAACTGTTCAACCATCTTAATTGCTTAGTAAGTAAATTCATTCTTGACATCAAATATATTATGCAGAGAATACAAATCATCCATTAATCTAGAACAAGACAAAATAACAGAGAGTTTCATAAATCAAATTCACTATCAAATAAAGCAATTAAAATATTTCAAGTTAGAGAAGCGTGAATGGACCTTTGATGTCCAACTCGACCAAGCAGGAGCCTTCAATCGGAGACAGCAAACCGCGAATGTACACCTCAATTGGAAAGCCTCACTGCCTTGATCACGCCTCCAATTTCGCCGGAATACTTCACTTATACAGTCCATTCCCTTGTGTTAAAGCCAACGACTTTCATCTTTTGATTTGTTGTTTTCCTAAAACATGGGAACAACAATGTAATCCCGCAACGACGTACTCCTAATTTTCTTTTGGAGTGTACTGGTTTTTCTATGAAGAAAAAGTATGGTCACAAGCACTTTTTGGTATATATATATATATAAGATTCTCTCACCTATGGTCGACATTCTATTCCCCTTAGTCGTAGGAGCTCGTTCTATTTTGATTTAAATAAGCGAACTTAGCTTAGCTTCAAATCTTGAAGTGAAGGCTTTACCTTTCCTTTAATCAAATCAATGCAAGAGAATACATCCGAAGCTAATTAGCACGTAGGCAGCACTCCGCCATCAGTTGTACTGTTTTAGAGAGACTTTAAGTTAAGATACTAATCCAAATAAAAAAGTGACCAATATATTGTCACGACCCAATTCCCACTACGGACCGTGATGACGCCCAACGTCGCTGCTAGACAAGCCAACGGTGAACTATCCATGTAATTGTTCATTTTAATATTTTTAAAATTATTGGTTTTATTTAATAAGAGAACGATTAATAGGTGATGGTAATAATGTAAAGTATGAAATAAACGAAAGAGTGAAGTAGTGAATTTAATAATAAAATATCATGAAACATCTACTAGAATTTCCCAAAATCCGATGTCATAAGTGCACGAGCAAACTAGTAGAATATAAAAACCCTCTTGTACTACTGTCAAGAGTAAGATAGACAGAAAAATAAATACAACAAGTGTCACACCTCCTTTTTACACACCCGAAGGTATATATAGGGGAGTTTTTCCACTTTAAGTGGCATTATTCGAATTGGGATTATTTATTCAATTTTATTCAGAGTCGCCACTTGGGATGGTTTGTTTTCTGGTGTCCCAAGTCACCGGTTTATTTTAAAATCCCAAATCGAGGAAAATTCGACTTTCCTTTTGAAGTCTGCGAACCAGAAATTCTGAATAAGGAATTCTGTTAATCCGAGGGAAGGTGTTAGGCACCCCCGGATTCCGTGGTTGTAGCAGGGTCGCTTAAACTATCATAATGGCCTATTATCTGATTTTAATACATGTTTTAGCCTATGGTATAATTCTAAATTATTAACCACTTTTAATTAATTTTAGGAAGATTTAACATTATCTAAAACACGTCTTTGAACCACGCCACATGAATGCACCCGCAGTCCGCGACATATTTTATTTATCGTTGTTGAGATTTGGATTTGGGTCACATGAAATGCACACCCGAGTTTAAGGAAGTTAATTTAAATTACGCGCCTAAAGCAGCTACGCACTTTCAAAATTTGCGAGGGCCATGAAAAATTCAACTAAATGGCACGCCTCGATTTCTAAGTATTAAAATTAATTAAATGAGGGCCATGCGTTTTGAGATTTTATTTGGCATGGCACGCCTCAAATTATTCTAACCAAAAGGGTTTCTAAATTAACTTTTGGGGCCATAAGTTATAACTTGCCTAATATGGCTCGCCTCAAATCTCTTTTTAAGAATCTAGTTAATTACGAAAAAAACTTAAAAGGATTCTAATTAATTTATGCTAAATGTTCGAACCTATGTAGCAAATAATAGGCATTGTATTAAGTAACCAATTGTCTAAAAAGAAATTGCCTCCACAATCGAGACTAAACGAGGAAACTGGGTTCAACAAAACAAGATAGGCCAAAATAATACAAAGTATATAATGCCATTTGCAAGTGTCTTCAGACTTGGGCCCAAGATGAGCCCAAATCTTTCAAGAACCTAAAGTTAGTGAGTGCAGGACTCGAAATCAAGTTCCTATGGCACACAAGCAATGTCTGAAAATCACAGGGTATCAACGTAAACCCAAATGACTATCAACAAAACACCAATGTATATGCAATCAGTTTTAAATCAGCCTTTAACTACTCAATGGACGATCATATGAGATTTTAACAATGACATGATTTTGAAACATTAAAAGTTCAATTCTTTGAGAACTATACACTATACAACTTTAACTTTTAAATCCCCAAGCTAACTTGAAATAATGACATGAGAATCTGAACCTCAACTAAATCTCATATTAACAGAACCAGGTAGAATCGACATTAAGCAACCATGATTTTACAATATCAGGTCTAACCACATAGCATTCAAACACCAGCAAACAATTCAACACCAGCCTAAATGTTACTGTAAATACAAACCAAAGCATTTCTTTCACCTATAGCCAATTTCAAACAAAAGCTGATAACTAAACAGAAGAATCAAACCACTTAAAGCTTTAATCTCATACTATGACATCCTATTCATGATCGATATACTAATCAAAATATTTCTAAAGCTAAATATTACAACCATACATGACATTGAAGGAAGAAGAAATGAGATTCAACAACAAATAACATCAGTTTTTATCATATTTCCAAATCCAAACTTCATATTAAGCTTAAGTGATGTCCATAGTGCCAAAAATACCTGGAAAAAAGCCAAGAGAGAACAAAGAGAGTGAGGGAGTAGCAAACAGCAGCAGGACAAAAGCAATGTAACAGTAGTGAACCAACAACTTCAAACAAAATCCAGCGTCTTTCAACTAGTAGAAAACCCAGATGAAGACCATTATATGGAAACTTAATACTCGGATCAACCATGAAATTTTTGGCATAATTGAAACAATTTTGACCAAAGGAGTGCAAGAATTTCAGTATTCTAAGCGTTTCAGACTCCAGCCGTTTTCACTTTTTTAGAATTTTTAATCTCTAAATTCTGACTTGTGAGTGAAGAAAGAGTGCCTTTATAGGCAAGCTTTAGGGCAAGAATGAATTCAGTGTTTTCCACTTTAAACCCTTTGGAATTTTCATTTTTGTTATTGTATCCTTAGCTTAAAAATCAATATTTCAGTTTAGTCCCTAGACACCTTCCCAGAAGCTTCCTAAACCAGTTATGCATATATTCCCTAGCCTAAATCCTAAATTAACCCCTAGGAACCCTGTTTTTACCCTGAAACCAGACGGGTCAAATTGACCCAATGGTTCATACTGGCATGAGTCTAACAAGACCTGGGCTAATCCCTTTTCTTTGGGCCTAAGTCCAAATCAGAACTTCAACAGAAGATTCGAGAAAGCATAAAACGAAAGGGCAATTCGGAGTCATTTGGACTCCCTGAACCAAAGGTTCTCAATGGCCCAAAACTAAAGGGAAATTCAAATAAAATTAGACTAACGAATCAAAACAAAACTAATGAAGATAATAATTAACATAAAACCTAAATTAAAAGAAACACATGCAGAGATGATTTGAGAAAACAGAAAACAAGGAAGAAGAAAAAGAAGAAAATAGAAGAATATAGGAAAAAATGAAAAAGAGGAGATACTGAAAAAACCTATCAAAACAGGCGAACAAACAGTCTTGACCTATCTTCAACGGGAAACTTCGATTTTTGACCGAAATGGACCTTAATTGTGTGTTCTCAAATGAAAACACACGAATAAAGTCGATTTCAACCTCAAATCTTCAATAAACTCGCCGATTTGGTTTTTGGGATTTTAGGGTTCATATCTTCAATTTAAGATTCGAAGAGTTCTGGACAGATTCGAGGGCAAAGGGTTATAGATTTGGTATGAGGGAGTCATGGGGGTCATGTGGTATAGATATGGGATGATTTGGGGGTGGCGCCGCCGGCTTGAGGCGGTGGAAAATTGGGGCGCTTCTTAGGGTTTAGTTCGGTCTCTAAAGCGGAGGGGAAATGAGAGAGATGAGGGGGGGGGGGGGAGGGGCTTTAGGACAGTTATATAATAAGAGGGCCCTCAGTTCCGGACCGTTTGATCAGATGAGATCAACGGTCCTGATCGAAAGCGAATGAAACGGGGTCGTTTGGTTGCTGAGCGGGATTTGGACCGGGTATGGGGACGGGTTTTGGGCGGGTATTTGAGGGTAAAATGATTGTTCTTGAGAAAAATTAAATAAATGGCCCAAAAATCTGATTCCCTCACTCTTTTGTTCCTTTTCTTTTCTTTTTCAATTTCAAAATTATTTTCCTTTTTTTCCAAATTAAAAAAATAAAACCTAAATTAATTCTTAAACCAAATTATCCTACCAAATTAAATTAATTAACTCTAAGTAATAATTACCACAACTAATTAATAACAAATTAAAAGAAAACTACCAAAATTCACGGCTAAAAATTAAAAATGCAAAAATAAGTTATTTTTTGTGATTTTTCCATTTTTGTAAAATAAACTAATTTACTAATTAATCTAAAAAATATAAAATTAAATCCTAAATGCAAACGCAATGTATTTTTGTATTTATTTTATGAATTAACTAAAATTAAACATGCACGCAAAAAATTCTACAATAATTCCTAAAATAACAAACAATTAGAAGGAAAAATCCAATTTTTGGAATCCTGTAGGATTAATTTATGTGAGGTAAAAATCACATGCTCAATGCTGCCCCTCTTTGCTCGGAGACACGAAGGATTTTCGGGCAAAGATAAAATGAGCAATTATGAGGGATTTTTGCCTGTTTGACATTCCATGAGAAGCATTTTTTGAAAAAACCCGACCGAACCTTGCTTTAGAGGTTGCCTACATATCCTTGGCTATAAAGGAATCAGGTCAGTGTAGTTCTAGAAGTTTTGGTAGCTGGGACTACCAGGAAGCTGTGATTTCACTGTTGTTGTTGTTGCTACTGTTTGCTGAACTCCTTATTACACCAAAAATGAAAAATAAAAAGCTAAACTAGCTAAGCCTATCAACTACGAGTTACAAGATTCCTATCTATAAATCTTTTGAAGCTTGATCTTGAGTCTTGGCTGGTTCTCGCTGCAGACTCCGATCTGAATCTTGATGCTCGTCAGCTATAGGTGCTGATTCTTTCTTTAGCTTTGGATCAAGGCGGGACATGCAAAGCTTGTGACTTCAATCATATCTTGAGCAGTCCGCTTTCTCCCCTTCAGCACTTTGAGTTCACTTCTTTTTTGCTCTTTTCTTCTTTTCTTTATTCTGGATTGAGACTCATTCTTTTGGTCGTCTCGAACCCTGTGTCTCGAGGTAAAACCTGCTCAAACACCAAAACAAACAAACAAACAAAATTTTTGTGCCCCAGTTTTCACTAGAAAAATTTTGTGAGTTATTTGTAACTAAAATCTAGACTATTATTTTCTTTTTGAAAGCGATAAAATAAGGATTGTGTGTTTAGGAGGAAAAGGTGATTAGGGAATGGAGGCCCTATGTCTAAAATCTCAACTAGGGATTGGAGTCCCTATGTTGGCAAAAAGGCGACTAGGGAATGGAGGCCCTTATGTCTAAAAGATCTCAACTAGGGATTGGAGCCCTATGTATGCAAAAAAGGCGACTAGGGAATGGAGGCCCTATGTTGGCAAAAAAGACAACTAGGGAATGGAGGCACTATGTCTAAAAATCTCAACTAGGGAATGAAGGCTTTGTTGGCAGAAAAGTCGACTAGGGAATGGAGGCCCTATGTCTAAAAATCTCAACTAGGGAATAGAGGCCCTATGCTGGCAGAAAAGGCGACTAGGGAATGGAGGCCCTATGTCTAAAAATCTTAACTAGGGAATGGAGGCCCTATGTTGGCAAAACGGCGACTAGGGAATGGAGACCCTATGTCTAAAAATCTCAAATAGGGAATGGAGGCCCTATGTTGGCAAAAAAACGACTAGGGAATGGAGGCCCTATGTCAAAAAATCTCAACTAGGGAATGGAGGCCCTATATGTCTAAAATCTCAACTACGGAATGGAGGCTCTATGTTGGCAAAAAAGGCGACTAGGGAATGGAGGCCCTATGTCTAAATATCTCAACTAGGGAATGGAGTTGGCAAAAAAAAAGGTGACTAGGGAATGGAGGTCCTATGTCTAAAAATCTCAACTAGGGAATGGAGGCCCTATGTTGGCAAAAAAGGCGACTAGGGAATGGAGGCTCTATATCTAAAATCTCAACTAGGGAATGGATGCCCTATGTTGGCAAAAGGCGACTGGGAGCGGGTTGCACGCTTGCAACAAGATGTGTGAAATGAGAGCGGGTTGCACGCCTACAACGAGATATGTGAAATGGGTGTCGCACCTCCTTTTTGCCGCGCCCGCTGGAGCGCGTGGGGAGTTTTCTCCAATTAAAGGACAGTCGAAACGGGATTTGTTTATTTGTTTCAGAGTCGCCACCTGGGAATTTTGAGGCGTCCCAAGTCACCAATTATAATCCCTGAATCGAGGAGAACATGACTCTGTTTATTTTTCTGCGAACCAGAAATCCTGAGTAAGGAATTCTGTTAATCCGGAAGAAGGTGTTAGGCATTTCCGAATTCCGTGGTTCTAGCACGGTCGCTTAACTATTTTTTATTAATGGCTTAATTATCTTGATTTTATTAAATACTTTTTGTTACGTGATTTTTCTACCGCTTTTACTTATCGTGATTAAGGACCCTTCTTTGAATCGAATTACGCGTACGTATATTCGTGTTACAAATTTAAAAATGCGGAATTGTGTCACGCATACGTGTACACAATAATTTTTGATAATATATTAAGCAATCATTTTTCCGAGATTGTGTTGAATCAAGAATATTTATTTTTCTTGAATAGTGAACCGTACATCTCGGGTTTTTATGAAATTGATTTAACGCCTTTGGATAAATCCTTTTATTAAATATTCGTTCGAAATTGCGCATACGCATAATCCGAATTTTTTGCTTTTAAAAATATAATCAAGGTACGCGAACGTATCCCTAATTGCGCAAAAATATTTGCAATGATATTAAGGATTTTTTCACAAATTATTCATTATATCCATATATTTTTATGTGAAAATCATGATAAATTCCCATTTAAGGTTTCAAAGAATTTACAATATTAAATGTTGACCGTTGATTATATTTTCCGAATATAAATAATTCATTCCAACTGTTCAAATTCAAAGGACATAATAAGAATATGATTAATACTATCTTTAAAAAAACGAATATGACATATATATATACATGCCAAAGAATAAATGGCATATGAAATAATACTATCTTTAAAAACAAATATGACATATATATATACATGCCAAAGAATAAATGGCATATGAAACTGAAAATAAATGATTCATAAAGGAAGGAAATATTTTCCGAGAATTTTCATTGTTTACTTAATGCAAATTCTATTTCTAATTATCAATGATGTAAAGTGTGGCAATTTATGCTTGTACATCTCTTTTCATTCTCATACACTCACTTTTAGTCTAATAGGCCTAATTATTTGGTCACTTTATTTTATGAAAGTAGATAAGCATCGAATTTGTAGAAAAGGAATTATTATGCAAGTTAATTCAACAAAGTTACATTACATGCAACCCAACTATTTGGCGTAAACATTCATAACGTTCTATCATCATGACGAGCTATACCAACTTACTTTACTCATATGATTATACCTGTCATCATACCATATAATAACTTATACCAATCTAAACAAAATCATACTTATTACAAGATATTCTACTAATGTAACTTCTTTATCTTTGCATTTAGCTAATGGTATTATGGGATGTAATCAATGGTCCATTTTTATGCCTTACTCCCTGTCTTGACAATTTATTAAACTAATGAGATAATGAACTAATATTATTACAAACCTTTATACAAACTTTCAAAGTAAGACAATTAGCTCATAGCTATCAAATTGAATTTACTACTAATTAACTAACATGAAACAAAAATAAAATTTAAATTGATGAACTTGGACAAATAAAAATAGACTTTCAGTTCAAGCTTCATTGACGAGTCATGTTGAATCTCTTTCCAACTTAAAATTTAAAAGATATATACCTGAAAATGGAGGTAGAAGAAGTAAGTTTCAGCAGTTACAGCAGTAACACACTCAGCCAAATATCAGTATTCCCACAGATTTGAACAATAATAAGACCCGAAGAAAATAGATGCACAGTATAGTATTTTGAAAGACATTTCAGATTTTAACTGAACAGTGGAATCACACAAAGTTGAACAGATTCAACACAAGAACAACATTTCAGATTTCAGCTTTTCTTCAGTTACAAATTCAGTTTGTTTCTGATTTTCTGTTTCTGCTGATGTATCTGTTTTTTACTGCTCATTCCCAGAAGTGCCCCTGAAATCCTGATGTTATTACTTGAAAAATCAGAACCCACTGTAAAACAGATTCTACAATCTGTATAGACTTAACTATCTTTCTGATTTACAGCTATAACCAATCCTATGATTTTGAAACAGTATATTACATCTCTAATGGCTGATTGACAAAAACTGAATTAAAAGCAAACAAATACAGGAGCATTGTCAATATACTGACAATGTCCCGTTTAGAAAACAACAATACAGCATACATTTGAATTCACTAATTCATAAACAAACATGATTTAATTGATGAATACTAATCAATTGACTATTTACAACATTTGTCAATAATTAGTCCAAACAATAGAAACAGACTGTTTCAGTCAACATTTTCAGAAATGAAAAATTCGTAATATAACTAATCGACGAACTTAGTCGAGTCAATTACACACATTGTAAACAATCACAATCAATAGAAACAATTCACATTCTGATCAAGTAGATAGGTAAGAAACAGTAATGACAGAATTAATCAAAACACAAATATAAAAAATTAACAAGCTATTAATACAAACAACAATATACGTAGAATACACAAAATAAATAGAAAAATACCTCTGAATTTTAATTTTATTCCGACTCGAACTCAACTTGGATTTCGGATTTTTTGTTTGAAATCAAACTGACTTTAGTCGAAGTATTTTCCACTGAAAATACTTCGACTAAGGTCGATTAAACCTCAATCTTCATCATAATCTGAACCAAATCCGGAAGTTTGGTATTTTTAGGGTTCTTAAAAACTTGATTTGGGATTTAACCATTTCTGGTCAGATTTGAGAAGAACCAAACATGACACAATGGTGAGGGTAGCCTAGGGGTTATTTGGTGTTAGTTTGAAACGGATCTGAGTTCGTCCTTGTTTGGTCCGAATCTTCAAAAGAAGATTCGAGAAGTTCAGAGCTGATTCGAACCAAACTAACTTCAGATCCATAACAAGGGTTGTTAGGGGAAGCCATGGTGTTAATTAGGTGCTGTTTGGTTTAGATCAGGTTTTCAGGCCAACCTTCGATTTAAGATTCGAAGAGTTGGGGCCTGATTCGAATGAAACTAAGGTTGGATTTGTGTAGGGGAGGTTCAGTAGGTCCTAGGGTGTTAAGGTGGTGACCGGCGGCGTTGATGCCGCCGGGTTTCAGGCGGTGGAATCCTAGGGCGGCTAGGGTTAGGAGTGGGGCTTGGGGGACGATGATGAACAGTGTAGGAGAGGGGGGGTGTTTAGTTAGGGGCCGGGTAAGGCTTGGGGACTTATATAGGGGTGGGGTGGACTGATGTTATCCGTCCGATCAAGTAAGATGAAAGGCCAGGATTAATCCACTAATCCGAACGACGTCGTTTGGTCTAAGTTCAGGGTCGGCCTGTATCGGGTCCAAGGGTCGGGTTACAGGTTTCGGGTAAGGGTAGGAGATCTCGTCCGTTGATTGGATTTGATCGAACGGTCCATGCTGAACCGCGACTAAACGCTGTCGTATTGATTCTTTTCGACTGGACCGGACCTGGGCTAAAAGGGGGTAATTTGGTTTGGGCTGTTGGGGTAATTAACTCACTTGGGCCTGGATTTTAATCCAGGTCCAATATTCTTTCACAATTACATATATTTTCTAATAAAAAAAAATCCTAATAAAAATTATAAAACAATTTTTTAACCTTACACCAAAAATATTAATTAATTCATAACAATTATTTAACACATAGTCAAAACATCAATCACACAATGAAACATTAAAATTAGAACAAACGCATATTTTTGTGATTTTATTTAAATTATCTCTTAAATGCATAATTAAATTCTATATTCATGCAAATATGTATTCTATTTTATTTTTGTTTAATTATGAAAAAGCAAACATTTTACGGACATAAACAAATTTTTAACATCACGCAAATTCAGAAATTACACAGTAAAAGAAATTTATTTTGATTTATTTTGGAGTAGTTTTTCGTGAGGCAAAAATCACGTGCTCACAGCTGCCCCTCTTTGTGCGGAAATTCGAAGAGTTTTCGTACAAAGATAAAGTGAGCGGACACGAGCGATTTTTGCCCGTTCGAATACTCCGTGGGAAGCATTTTTTTTTTAAAAAAAAAAAAAATTTTTGACCGAACCTCTGCTTCAAAGGTTTCCTACATATCCTTGGCTATAAAGGAATCAGGTCAATGTAGTTCGGGAAGTTTTGGGTAACTGGGATTACCGCGGGACTGTGATGTTACTGCTGCTTCGTGCTGCTTTTACTGCTTGCTGACCTCCTTATTACACCTTACTTTAAAGGAAATACAAAAATTTAAACTAGATTATGGTACAGGAATTGTAAAAATCTTATCTAGATCATGCCCTTGCGTTTCTTGTTGTCTTGATATCTTGGTGACTCTTGGGCATTTGGCTTATTCCGTATTCTTTTTCATTATGTCCCGTATTTTCTTTTGGGACTCTTGTTGTTTCTTGCTGGGGATTCTGTTGGACTCCTCTGCTTTATTGATTCTAAATGTGCTTCTTTCATATGAGCGAGCTTTTGATTTCATCACTTCAATTGCATTCCCTTGTTCTTCAGGTGGGTGCCTTGACTGTTTCTTTTCTTTCTTCATCCTCATTCTCCAGGTGGACGCCTGACTTATTCAATTTCTTTATCCTCATTCTCCAGGTGGACGCCTGACTTCTTCTTTACTCATCCTCATTCTCCAGGTGGACGCCTGACTTCTTCTTTTCTTCATCCTCATTCTCCAGGTGGACGCCTGACTTTTCAATTCTCATCCTTATTCTCCAGGTGGACGCCTGACTTCTTCTTTTCTCATCCTCATTCTCCAGGTGGACGCCTGACTTCTTCTTTTCTTCATCCTCATTCTCCAGGTGGACGCCTGACTTCTTCTTTTCTCATCCTCATTCTCCAGGTGGACGCCTGATTTCTTTAATTCTTTATCCTCATTCTCCAGGTGGACGCCTGATTTCTTCTTTTCTCATCCTCATTCTCCAGGTGGACGCCTGACTTCTTCTTTTCTCATCCTCATTCTCCAGGTGGACGCCTGACTTCTTCTTTTCTCATCCTCATTCTCCAGGTGGACGCCTGATTTCTTTAATTCTTTATCCTCATTCTCCAGGTGGACGCCTGATTTCTTTAATTCTTTATCCTCATTCTCCAGGTGGACGCCTGACTTTTTCAATTCTTCATCCTCATTCTCCAGGTGGACGCCTGACTTCTTCTTTTCTCATCCTCATTCTCCAGGTGGACGCCTGATTTATTTAATTCTTCATCCTCATTCTCCAGGTGGACGCCTGACTTTTTCAATTCTTCATCCTCATTCTCCAGGTGGACGCCTGACTTCTTCTTTTCTCATCCTCATTCTCCAGGTGGACGCCTGCTTTCTTTTAATTCTTCATCCTCATTCTCCAGGTGGACGCCTGACTTCTTCTTTTCTCATCCTCATTCTCCAGGTGGATGCCTGATTTCTTCTTTTTCTTCATCCTCATTCTCCAGGTGGACGCCTGACTTCTTTAATTCTTCATCCTCATTCTCCAGGTGGACGCCTGATTTCTTCAATTTCTCATCCTCATTCTCCAGGTGGACGCCTGACTTCTTCTTTTCTTTGTCCTCATTCTCCAGGTGGACGCCTGATTTCTTCAATTCTTTGTCCTCATTCTCCAGGTGGACGCCTGACTTCTTCTTTTCTCATCCTCATTCTCCAGGTGGACGCCTGACTTCTTCTTTTCTCATCCTCATTCTCCAGGTGGACGCCTGACTTCTTCTTTTCTCATCCTCATTCTCCAGGTGGACGCCTGACTTCTTTAATTCTCATCCTCATTCTCCAGGTGGACGCCTGACTTCTTCAATTCTTTATCCTTATTCTCCAGGTGGACGCCTGATTTCTTCAATTTCTTTATCCTCATTCTCCAGGTGGACGCCTGACTTCTTCAATTTCTTTATCCTCATTCTCCAGGTGGACGCCTGATTTCTTCAATTCTTTACTAGGTATTTCCTAACACAAATATTGTTTTTGCCCCTGTTTTAAATCAAAGAAAACTTCGTTAGTTTAAAGCAGGGTGGTTGGCTGTGGCATTCTTGCAGATGGTGATGTTTCTCTTCGTCTCTTTTTATTGCCTTGGAATGATTGAAAAGACTGTTTTGTCTTTGTTATTGATCCTTGACTATAGGATTCCCCTCTGTGTGTTTTCCTTCAAAACCTTTCAACTGTAATCATGTGCCTCTTTTGACTTTGCTGATCCACTTTTGATTTCATCTTTCTTACACCCGTATTTTATCTCCCACCTTTCGTGGCTGTATTTTGTAACCTTGAATCTTGGTAGTATACCTTGACATTCCGTCTTATTTGTTTGGAATAAAACTTATCTCAAAGCTTGGAGAAAGTAAGAATATTAGTAACAAAATACGCTGATTTCGACAATTATAGAATGAAAAGAAAAATCCAATTTTTTGGATGACTGTTGGAAAAGGAATAAAGGACTTATCTGATTGGAATTACTGGCACCAATGATCAGGGTATGCATTTCGGATTAATCAACCCAGTCTTTTAATCAATCTCCTCTCAATTGTCTCAAAGAGTTTTCACCGATAAATTTTTCTCGTTTTTCACTTCTTCACTTCCTTTTCGCCTTATGGTGCCCGTGTGGGTTTTCACCTATAAGACTCTCTCATTTTACTTTTCTCTCAACTTCCGTCGCCTTATGGTGCCCGTGTGGGTTTTCACCTATAAGACTCTCTCATTTTACTTTTCTCTCAACTTCCGTCGCCTTATGGTGCCCGTGTGGGTTTTCACCTATAAGACTCTCTCATTTTACTTTCTTTCCTTGTTTGTACCAGAGTGTTATGAACCACTTCATTTGCTTACCTCAGCATTTTTCTAAGATTGATTAAAAGGTCTTTTGGTATAAGGTTAGGAATGAAAAAGGTATTAAAAGCTAAATAGCTTTGGTATGGGTTTAAAATTACAACTCTTGGAATCCTTTCTTATTTCCAATACAATTCCTGCCCCAGTTTCTTGATTGGGGTCTCTTAATATTTCTTTTCTGTGCACATTGTGCATGTTGTGCACCCTATGACCGAGCCGTGAGGCGCCTACGTATCCTTCTTTGAGGAATCAGGTCAAACGTAGTTCACTACATAATAGTGAAGATTTTTTTTTTTTTTATTTATTCCAAGAGAGGGTAGGAAAGAAACAAGTATGGTTCAAAGGGGAAGCAAATGGTATAGTGTTTGGATAGCAGAATAAATTGCCTTTGTCATTTCAATCTTCGAAATAGTGCTAAATACAAACATTCAAAAAGTTATGCATAATATCTTTTTACCGCGTCAGAATTGATCGCCATATCTATGCATTTGCCTTCAATATCTGTTAAACATAGTGCACCATTCGATAATACTCTGGTCACAATGAATGGTCCTTGCCAATTCGGAGCAAATTTGCCTTTTGCTTCAACCTGATGTGGAAGAATGCGTTTCAGCACATGCTGACCTACTTCAAACATCCGGGGACGCACCTTTTTGTTGTAGGCTCTTTCTATTCTTCTTTGATATAATTGACCATGGCATACTGCGGTCAATCGTTTTTCGTCAATCAAATTTAACTGTTCTAGACGGGTTTTGACCCATTCATCATCATCAATCTTTGCTTCGGCGATGATTCGAAGGGAAGGAATCTCAACTTCTGCAGGAATTACTGCTTCAGTGCCGTATACCAACAAATAAGGAGTTGCTCCTACTGAAGTGCGAACAGTAGTGCGGTATCCCAATAATGCAAATGGTAATTTTTCATGCCACTGTTTTGAACCTTCTACCATTTTTCGCAGTATCTTCTTTATGTTTTTGTTGGCTGCTTCTACTGCTCCATTCGCCTTGGGCCGATATGGGGTAGAGTTACGATGTGTAATCTTAAACTGTTGACATACTTCTTTCATTAAGTTGCTGTTAAGATTAGCACCGTTATCTGTGATGATCACCTTCGGGATTCCAAATCGACATATGATATTTGAGTGGACAAAATCGACCACAGCTTTCTTGGTCACTGATTTGAATGTCTTGGCCTCAACCCATTTGGTAAAATAATCAATAGCTACCAGAATGAATCTGTGTCCATTGGATGCTGCCAGTTCAATTGGTCCAATCACATCCATGCCCCAAGCAACGAAAGGCCATGGTGCTGACATTGTGTGCAACTCGACTGGTGGAGAATGAATCAAATCTCCGTGTATTTGGCATTGATGACACTTGCGCACAAAATTGATACAATCTCTCTCCATGGTAAGCCAATAGTAACCAGCTCGGAGGATTTTCTTTGCCAACACATATCCACTCATGTGGGGTCCGCAAACTCCTGAATGTACTTCAGACATGACAGTTGTAGCTTGTCTGGCATCTATGCATCTTAATAATCCAAGATCTGGTGTTCTTTTATACAAAACTCCTCCGCTTAAGAAGAATCCATTTTCCAATCGCCTAATGGTCCTCTTTTGATCTCCTGTGGCTTGTGCGGGATATATACCCATCCTGATATACTCTTTGATGTCGTGGAACCATGGTTCTCCATCAAATTCTTCTTCCACCATATTGCAATAAGCGTGTTGATCGTGGACTTGAATATGTATTGGATCTACATAAGCTTTGTCCGGATGGTGCAACATTGATGCTAGGGTAGCCAATGCATCGGCAACCTCATTATGGATTCTTGGAATATGTTGGAATTCCACTGATTGAAACCGCTGACAAAGATCATGTAAACATTGCCGGTATGGGATGAGCTTCAAGTCTCGGGTTTCCCATTCTCCTTGAATTTGGTGTACCAAAAGATCCGAATCTCCCATGACTAAGATTTCTCGGATACCCATATCGGCGGCTAGCCTTAACCCCAAAATGCAAGCTTCATATTCAGCCATATTATTGGTGCAATAAAATCGTAGTTGAGCCGTAACAGGATAGTGATGCCCTGTTTCAGAAATGATTACAGCTCCTATTCCGACTCCTTTCATGTTGGCGGCTCCATCAAAGAAAAGTTTCCAGCTAGGTTTTTCAATTTGTTCCACCTCGTGATATGCATTGTTTCCTCATCAGGAAAATAAGTCTTCAGCGGCTCATATTCCTCATCGACCGGGTTTTCGGCTAAATGATCGGCCAGTTCTTGAGCCTTCATTGCAGTTCGAGTCACATAGATGATGTCGAATTCTGTGAGCAATATCTGCCATTTTGCAAGTCTTCCTGTTGACATAGGCTTTTGAAAAATGTATTTCAATGGATCCAACCGAGAAATGAGGTAAGTAGTGTAGGATGACAAATAGTATTTTAATTTTTGAGCTACCCATGTTAGGGCGCAACATGTCTTTTCCAGATGAGTATACTTAACCTCATAAGCCGTGAACTTCTTGCTAAGGTAGTAGATGGCCTGTTCCTTTCTGCCAGTGAGGTCATGTTGCCCCAATACACAACCAAATGAATTTTCCAAAACCGTTAAGTAAAGAATCAAAGGTCTTCCTGGCTCTGGCGGGACCAACACGGGTGGTTTCGATAAGTACCCTTTTATCTTATCGAGCGCTTCTTGACATTCATCAGTCCATTTGACCGCGACATCTTTTTTCAACAATTTGAAAATTGGCTCACAGGTTGTCGTGAGCTGAGCAATAAACCTGCTGATGTAATTTAACCTTCCCAACAAACTCATTACTTCAGTTTTGTTTCTTGGGGGTGGCAGTTCTTGGATGGCTTTGATCTTTGATGGGTCTAGCTCGATGCCTCGTCGGCTGACTATGAATCCCAGCAACTTTCCGGATGGAACTCCAAATGCACACTTGGCAGGGTTAAGCTTGAGGTTGTACCTGCGAAGTCTTAAGAAGAACTTCCTCAAATCCCCAACGTGGTCGGCCTGATGCTTTGATTTTATGATCACATCGTCCACGTATACCTCAATCTCCTTGTGTATCATATCATGAAACACTGTGGTCATTGCTCTCATATAGGTTGCTCCGGCGTTCTTCAAACCGAATGGCATTACCCGGTAGCAATAAGTTCCCCATGGTGTGATGAATGCCGTCTTTTCTGCATCTTCTTCATCCATTAGAATTTGATGATATCCGGCATAACAATCCACGAAAGATCCTATATCATGCTTGGCACAATTGTTGATCAAAATATGGATATTGGGTAATGGGAAATTATCCTTTGGACTTGCTTTGTTGAGATTGCGATAGTCGACGCATACTCTAATTTTGCCGTCTTTCTTTGGCACAGGAACGATATTAGCTAACCAAACAGGATATCGAGTGACTCGAATAACCTTTGCTTCCAATTGTTTGGTGATTTCTTCCTTAATTCTCATACTCATATCAGGCTTGAATTTTCTCAACCTCTGCTTGACAGGAGGCACAGTTGGATCGGTGGGCAATTTGTGGACCACTAAATCAGTGCTCAAGCCCGGCATGTCTTCATATGACCACGCAAAAACATCTTTGAATTCTATGAGCGCTTTAATTAAGTCCTCTCGGATCTTTGGCTCGAGATGGACACTTATTTTAGTTTCTCGGACATTACTCGTGTCCCCTATATTGACGTTCTCAGTATCACTTAAGTTAGGTTTGATTTTTTCCTCAAAGTGAATTAACTCTTTACTAATCTCTTCAAAAACCTCATCTTCATCATATTCTGATTCATAATCACAATATGTTTCTTGAATTAATATTTCGGAACCAGATTGATTTTTAAGACTGGGCTGAAGATTCCTCATGCATGCCATATCACTAGAGCCAGCGTAAAAAGAACTGTACAGAAAAGAAGAAAAAGAAAAGAAAGCTATTAGGAATGATAATAAAAAGGAAACTGGTTTTTATTGGATAATGAAAGATAACAAGGTTTTGCATACTTCAAACCAACTGTAAGATAAACTTTGGGATTACAACCTTGAAATAACCCAAACAAACTGAAAGAAAATCAAAATAAACTACCAAGACTCCTTTCGAATTGGGAGAGGAGTGGCTTTCCAATTATTGAGCTTTGTTTTCGGTCCAACGAATTGAACTTCTGCGTTGCTACACCCTTCTCCGCCTTCCAGCATATTTACATCACTAAACAATTTCTCGAACCTTTCAATTAATTCCTCCTCAGGATTGACTTGGGATTTAGGAATTGTTGTTATCGGACGATTTTTAGCACCGGTCTTGACAAAAGACTTCGACAGCTGTGGTACTGGTTTTGGAAGAACCCATGCTTGGTGTTTCAACTTCCTGGCCCTTATCACATCATTGGTTGTAGGTGTGAACCCTAAACCGAATGTTCCCCAGTTCTCGGGGAGAAATACTGGTTGTACAATTCCTTGCAAAGATAAGCCCAGACCTTTGCCGGGTATAAAGCCATTCTTCAGCATTTCATAAGCTACCATGACTGATGCAGAGGATACCTTTGGATTCGCAAGGTATTTTCCTTCTGGAATCTTCTCTACCGTCACCGTGTCGGACACTTGGTATACCCATGGTCCTTGGTCAATTTTTGCTCCCTCGACTGGTACAATGGTGTTGTTGTGAGCATTTAAAATTTCTTCTCCATGCACGACTATTTCTTGATGGTCCCATTCAAACTTGACAACCTGATGTAATGTTGACGGGACTGCTTTAGCAGCATGGATCCATGGTCGACCCAACAACAAGTTGTAAGAAACATTCATGTCCAACACTTGGAATTCCATTGTGAATTCAACTGGCCCTATAGTTAGTTCCAACACTATGTCGCCAAATGAATCTCTGCTTCCCCCGTCAAATCCTCGTACGCAGATGCTATTTTTCTGGATCCTCTCCTCTTTAATTTTTAATTTGTTTAAAGTGGAGAGAGGGCATATGTTTGCACTGGACCCATTGTCGACCAATACCCGGGTTACTACGGAGTTTTCACATTTCACGGTGAGATAAAGAGCTCTGTTGTGCTCGGTACCTTCCACAGGTAATTCATCATCAGCAAATGTAATCCTGTTTGTCTCAAAGATTCTGTTGGCTATTTTGCCTAAATGATTTACAGAGATCTTTTCAGGAACATGAGCTTCATTCAGGATTTTCATCAACTCCAGACGGTGTTCCTCTGAATGGATTAGTAATGACAACAATGAAATCTGAGCGGGGGTCTTCTTTAATTGATTCACAACAGAATAATCATGGAGCTTCATTTTTCTTAAAAACTCATCCGCCTCTTCTTCCGTCACAGCTTTCTTTGTTGGTATTGGATTGTTTTTAGTTTTTCTCAGCTCTTCGGGAGTAAAACATCTTCCCGAACGAGTCAAGCCTTGTACCTCACACACTTCTTCCTTGATTTCTTTGCCCTTGTACATTACGGTCACCCGTTCATAGTTCCATGAGATGGTTTTGTTGTTGATGATTGGCAGCTGGATTACAGGTGCAATAATAACCCGATCTGTACGTGCTCCTTCCACGAATACAACGGGTTTGTTAGCAACCCCTGGTACTATCACTTTTGGCCTTTCTTGTTTTGCGGCAACTTTATTCGATGACCCCTCATCGACTATCATAGACGGTTCATCACCACTTTTGTTCTGTTTAAACACCTGCTTCTCTTCCATTAGCTGCTTATCTGGCTTGGTTTCATGAGACTTGATCATCATGACAGTTTGTGACGGCTTCTTTGTCTCCCCATCAGCTTGTATGATTTCTATCATATTAGCCTCTTGATGGGCTGGCATCGGATTTCTATTGATATTCGGAGCTTCGGGGGTTTGAACCTCGATTTTATTAGTATCAATCAGCTCTTGTATTGCATTTTTCAAATGCCAACATTTCTCCGTATCATGGCCTGGTGTACCGGAGCAATATTCACAGCTAATGGTGTAATCCAGATTCTTTGGTGGAGGATTGGGTAGCTTGGATTGTATTGGTCTCAACATGTCTAACTGTCTCAGCCTGTGGAACAGACTAGTGTAAGACTCTCCCAATGGAGTGTAAGTTTTCTTTTTCTGTTCCCTTTCTCCCCTGAATGCTGGCCTAGGCCTGAAACCTGGTCCGGGATAAGCTCGGGGGTAGGTATTTGGTGTGACAGGAGCACGCCAATTGGTGTGAACAGGTGGCTGATTGTATGCTTGAGCGTGGTTAATGGCGAAATGAGTCTCTAAAGGGTGATAGTAATGTTGGGATGAATCATGGTGGTAAGCTGCTTGGCGAGGTCGTTGCTGATTATAGTAAAACGATGAACCCCTGGGTCCTGGCCAAATTCCTGAATCAACTATGGTTGCTTCCTCCCTTTTCTTTCTTCCGATTCCTCCTACCCCGCATTGAATAGCTTGAGTAGTTGCCTTGATTGCTGAATAGCTCATGATTTTATTTGTCTTGAGGCCTTCTTCCACCATACCTCCCATCTTCACTACCTCGTTGAATGATTTTCCAACCGCTGAAACCAAGTGGGCGTAGTAAGTTGGTTCCAAGGCTTGGAGGAAGTAGTCTACCATTTCGCTCTCCTTCATAGGAGGATCCACTCTTGCTGCCTGTTCTCTGCACCGAAAACCATACTCTCTGAAACTTTCATTGTGTTTCTTCTCAAATTTGGTCAAAGATAATCGATCTGGGATGATCTCCAGATTGTATTGGAAATGGTATGCGAATGCCTGTGCCAGGTCATCCCATGTGTACCATCTTCCATGGTCTTGGCGTGTATACCACTCCAAAGCTGATCCACTTAGACTTTGACTGAAGTAAGCCATCAATAATTCATCCTTTCCCCCAGCTCCTCGCATCTTGCTACAGAAACCCCTTAAGTGGGCTACTGGGTCGCCGTGCCCGCTGTATAGGTCAAATTTGGGCATCTTGAAGCCAAATGGCAATTGTACATTAGGGAATAAGCATAAATCTTTGTATGCTACACTGACTTGCCCACCTAATCCCCGCATGTCTCGGAACGACTGTTCCAGACTTTTGACCTTCCTGAACATCTCTTCTTGTTCAGCATTTTTGGCTGGCTTGTCAATTTCGGTTGGGAGATCAAACCGAGGAGCAGGTGAACTGATTTCGGAGGCTTTGAAGGTGGGCTCCGGGGGGTAATATTGGTTATCTTGGGCATGAAATGTAGGCTCACTAGGAGATTTGTGAAATGTAGCAGGGGGAGGTGCTACAAAAACAGGAGTCATAGGTGGAGGAAGGTACGGAACTGGTTTTGGAGGTGGAGACTGTGGTGTCTGAGAGGTAGTGCCTCGGTAGTGCTGATAAATGGGGAAACTTGGGGATAATTCAGTGGTGATATTATCCTGAGTTTGGATTATTGATGGAGCAGGGTTATTTGGGTAAGATGGGGGTAACTGTCCTGTAGACCAAGCTTGGTACATTTCAGCCATTTGCTGCTTGAGCTTAAGCATTTCTTCTTTCATTTTCCCGACATCCATCTCTTCTATCTCCATACCTGTGTCAACATCTGGGATAGACATACTTTCGGATATTGGTCCTTTTGATCTTGTGTGATAGTGATAGTATGCCAGTATACTCTTTAGAGAAACTAACTGGTTGAATTCTGAAAATGAACAAACTTGTTAGTTTTGGGAGTTTAACACATATATAATCACACGTTGAGATGCAATGCTCCTAGACAAATAATCCCTTTCTATTATGCATTCGCTCGGTTGCTTGTGTCGTTCCAGCTTTCTTGAAATTGAAAAATTGTCATTCGCTTTTATTTACTATATATATCTTTATCGTGGTGGTCGAATCTTAGAGATTGCCTACGTATCATGTCAAACATGAATTAGACCTTGCGTAGTTCGGACCAAAGCCAATCATGTTTATTTATTACACAAAGATGGAATTACATTTGAAAATTTTAAGAAAATAGCTTGAAACACACACACTTAAATCAAAATAAAAGATACAATTCATAACATCTCACAAAATGCCCCACTTTCCACTTTTGTTCTCTAATATTGGATTATCTGCTCAATGTGGGGCTTGACCTGGATGGCCTCCCAGCGTACGATACATCCTTTCCAACTCCATTGCTAGATGACGAGCAAAAGTGGGCGCATGCTCTGTAAACCTTTCGTAATCCATTCCTTGGCAGTTTACATAACTTTGAGATGTGAAGACTGCCAAGTCGTGGATTTGTGCCCTGAAACCTTGGAGACGTTGGTCTTGGTCTTGCAATTGCTGCTGACGAGTGGTGGCTATGTCTCTGACACGATTTTCACGATCTAAAGCTGATTCTAATAGAGCTCGGAGTCTGGCCTGCTCTAATCTTGCTTGCGATCTTTCCCTGTCGAGGTCTGCTTGTTGATATTCTCTATTGCATCTTCTAGCCTCTTCTAGTTGTGCACGAAGCTGGTCTTCTGATCGCATCCAATAGTCTTTTTCCTTATTGAATTGAGCCTTGTCTTTTTCGTATTGCCTATCTTGGCGTTCCTTGTTAGATCTGGCTTCTTCGTTTAATTGTTGGATCCTTTCTTTTGCTTTTCTCAATGCCCTTTCGTTTTCCGCAAGAATGGAATCATAATCTTGCATTTTTTCGAAGAGATTGGCGATGGTTTTTTAATCTTTCCAGCTTCTCTTTGGCGTTTCAGAGACTCTTTTCATTTTTTGGAATTGAGCATGAAGATTTTCATTCTCACAAGCTAGACTCTTTTTCTCGCCTTTGGCTTCTTGTTCTTGCAAATCTTTCTCCAAACTGAGGCTTCTTAGATTTTCTTTTAGGGCATGGATAGTGGCTTTGTACCCTTTTTCTTTTTCTCCCCAGATTAACCGCTCTTGGATTTTATCATTGAAGTTTTGAACATGGGGTCTTTTTGTTGGCCTTTTTAGCTCAGGTTCCGGTACATCATCCACGCGAGACCGCTTTTCGAACCACCTTGCATATCCAGGATTTATCTCACCCTTGGTAGCGTCTAGGACTTGAGTATCACTTTTCAAGTATCGGCACCCATTCCACATCTGCTGAAGTAGAGCTTCGGGAATAGTGGCTTCTGGGTGTAATTCGATTACTTGCATACTCAAATCTTCCTCATCAGGAACTATTTGATATCTCCCTAGTTGCCTTAGGACTCTTAGTGGTGCATATGGTTGAATGCTTCTCAATCCCAATAGTAGTAGATAACTATTTGAGGTTGACATATGTATTACTTCTCTCATCGGGAGCCATCCCAGAGTCCATTCAATTTGATTCGCCGTTAAAGCCTTTAGACGAGATACCCATGCTTCTATCCCTCCTGGAGCTTGATAATTTTTTGTTCTTTCCTCATAGCTCTCGATGCAATTAGCTTTGTTTGACCCATACTGTATGATCTTGGGCTGTTGTTGGAGATGTTCGATCACCCACATTTGCAACAAAATTTTGCATCCTTCGAAAACTTTCGCTCCTGATTTGCATAAAGTCAAAGCCCGATAAATATCTGATAGAATGATGGGGACAAGGGTGTGATTTTATTTAGTGGTGAGGATTTGCACAACTTTTGCGGTGCGAATATCAATTGTTCGCTCTTTATTTGGGAAGACCATGACTCCTAGAAAAGCCACCATGAAAGCAAATCGACGGTGCATCTGCCAAGTGTTTTTGTTTTGCTTATTAGTAAGGCCTTTCTCATGAATTTCGAACCCATCTGACTTTCCAAACCTGGAATACAAAAAATTGAAGGAACAACATCCATTGATGACATTGCTTTTCCTGATTTGACTGCTGATGTTCAGAAGACCGAAGAATCGATGTATTGAAGGAGCCTTTGTGAATATCAAGCTTTGATTTCTTAAACTTCCGTCAAAACCAACATAGCCAGCTATCTCCTCTAATGTAGGAGTAAGCTCGAAGTCAGAGAAACGAAAAACATTGTGAACAGGATCCCAGAAAGTTACTAATGCCGTAATCAGATCATCCCGAGGCTCAACTTTCATAATGTCCGTGAGATTTCCCAAATGCTTGACGACCCATTTTTGACCGTCTTCGCCTAAATCATACCACCACATTTGAAGCTGACATAGAAATTCTTCCGTACTTGTGGATGAGGGGCTTTGTGTAGTGCTCATTTTGTATCTGAAATTTAATTTTAATAAAGTCAAAATTTATTTTGTAAAAATTTATACTAAAAATCATTTTCGAATTTTTTTTTTATTAAATATTTTTATTTCAAAATTTAAAACTATATTTTTTCGAAAATTTTAAAGCAACCCATTTTATTCCTTGCTTCTTACCAAGATTTTATTTAAGCTGGTCAACAAGCATGTTCGAGGCAAATGAATGCACAAGTAACAAGTAGGATGCATCATGATGGTCTTTTAATTTTTTGGTTCACCTGTCCTAGACAGACCCAACCCCTGTGTTGAGTCTCCAAGGTCAAATGCATATGATGCAAATATTCGTTCCTACTAGGGATCCGGTACATGGTTGAGTTATTCTAAGTGTAAAACCTTAGGTTGATTGTTCTAAACCTGGCTTACCCAAACAGACAGTTTGAGCCGAAGCGGGGGCAACGTACCGGGAGCACGAAAGTCTGCCCGACCTAGTTACTTGTCCCAACTCCGTCTTATTTGGTATGACTTTAACAGAAAGGTGGGTCACGCACACGTGTACACCATAAATTCAGAAGACTCAGAAAGAAGGGGGTTTCGTAGCAGTTGTATATATTCACAATTCCAATAATATTAAAGCGGTAAAAAAAACATTTAGCATATTAGCATATAAACAGTTGAAAATTATATAGTAAGTAAAGCCAATAAAACAGATATTTTAAGCTCGAATTCTTTAAACCCTGAACCAACGGTTCTGGGTTACGGCAACACTTTTGGTCCCCAGCAGAGTCGCCAGAGCTGTCGCACCTCCTTTTTGCCGCGTCCGCTGGAGCGCGTGGGGAGTTTTCTCCAATTAAAGGACAGTCGAAACGGGATTTGTTTATTTGTTTCAGAGTCGCCACCTGGGAATTTTGAGGCGTCCCAAGTCACCAATTATAATCCCTGAATCGAGGAGAACATGACTCTGTTTATTTTTCTGCGAACCAGAAATCCTGAGTAAGGAATTCTGTTAATCCGGAAGGTGTTAGGCATTTCCGAATTCCGTGGTTCTAGCACGGTCGCTTAACTATTTTTTATTAATGGCTTAATTATCTTGATTTTATTAAATACTTTTTGTTACGTGATTTTTCTACCGCTTTTACTTATCGTGATTAAGGACCCTTCTTTGAATCGAATTACGCGTACGTATATTCGTGTTACAAATTTAAAAATGCGAAATTGTGTCACGCGTACGTGTACACAATAATTTTTGATAATATATTAAGCAATCATTTTTCCGAGATTGTGTTGAATCAAGAATATTTATTTTTCTTGAATAGTGAACCGTACATCTCGGGTTTTTATGAAATTGATTTAACGCCTTTGGATAAATCCTTTTATTAAATATTCGTTCGAAATTGCGCATACGCATAATCCGAATTTTTTGCTTTTAAAAATATAATCAAGGTACGCGAACGTATCCCTAATTGCGCAAAAATATTTGCAATGATATTAAGGATTTTTTCACAAATTATTCATTATATCCATATATTTTTATGTGAAAATCATGATAAATTCCCATTTAAGGTTTCAAAGAATTTACAATATTAAATGTTGACCGTTGATTATATTTTCCGAATATAAATAATTCATTCCAACTGTTCAAATTCAAAGGACATAATAAGAATATGATTAATACTATCTTTAAAAAAACGAATATGACATATATATATACATGCCAAAGAATAAATAAACAAATATGACATAGATATATATATACATGCCAAAGAATAAATGGCATATGAAACTGAAAATAAATGATTCATAAAGGAAGGAAATATTTTCCGAGAATTTTCATTGTTTACTTAATGCAAATTCTATTTCTAATTATCAATGATGTAAAGTGTGGCAATTTATGCTTGTACATCTCTTTTCATTCTCATACACTCACTTTTAGTCTAATAGGCCTAATTATTTGGTCACTTTGTTTTATGAAAGTAGATAAGCATCGAATTTGTAGAAAAGGAATTATTATGCAAGTTAATTCAACAAAGTTACATTACATGCAACCCAACTATTTGGCGTAAACATTCATAACGTTCTATCATCATGACGAGCTATACCAACTTACTTTACTCATATGATTATACCTGTCATCATACCATATAATAACTTATACCAATCTAAACAAAATCATACTTATTACAAGATATTCTACTAATGTAACTTCTTTATCTTTGCATTTAGCTAATGGTATTATGGGATGTAATCAATGGTCCATTTTTATGCCTTACTCCCTGTCTTGACAATTTATTAAACTAATGAGATAATGAACTAATATTATTACAAACCTTTATACAAACTTTCAAAGTAAGACAATTAGCTCATAGCTATCAAATTGAATTTACTACTAATTAACTAACATGAAACAAAAATGAAATTTAAATTGATGAACTTGGACAAATAAAAATAGACTTTCAGTTCAAGCTTCATTGACGAGTCATGTTGAATCTCTTTCCAACTTAAAATTTAAAAGATATATACCTGAAAATGGAGGTAGAAGAAGTAAGTTTCAGCAGTTACAGCAGTAACACACTCAGCCAAATATCAGTATTCCCACAGATTTGAACAATAATAAGACCCGAAGAAAATAGATGCACAGTATAGTATTTTGAAAGACACTTCAGATTTTAACTGAACAGTGGAATCACACAAAGTTGAACAGATTCAACACAAGAACAACATTTCAGATTTCAGCTTTTCTTCAGTTACAAATTCAGTTTGTTTCTGATTTTCTGTTTCTGCTGCTGTATTTGTGTGTGAGTGTATATGTGAGTGTTCTATTTTCTGTTTCCTTTCTTTAAAATCTCAGCCCTCAAAATCTCTTAAAGATTCTCTCTTAAAATTCTCTCTGCCTTTCTTTTTCTTTCTTAAAATCTTCCCTCTGAAAAATTCTGCCCTTAGAAATTCTCTCTGAAAATTCTGTTTCTCTTTTTTCTTAAAATTTTCTCTCTGAAAAATTCTGCCCCCCCCCCTTAACTGTCTGTCCAGCTCCTGTATTTATACAGGGCTGGTCCTAGGCAATTTAAGTGCTTCTTGGACCCCCTTCTTCTTTTTAAAAACAGAAAATCCCATTATGTAAAACCTTTTCCCTGATTTTCAGCAGCCCATTATCCCTTGTTCCCCATTAGTATTATTAACTAATAGCAACTAACATTACATTATAATATACTAGCACTACCACCCTGTTTTTTACTGCTCATTCCCAGAAGTGCCCCTGAAATCCTGATGTTATTACTTGAAAAATCAGAACCCACTGTAAAACAGATTCTACAATCTGTATAGACTTAACTATCTTTCTGATTTACAGCTATAACCAATTCTATGATTTTGAAACAGTATATTTCTTTCAACTGGAATTCAAAACTGAATTAAAAGCAAACAAATACAGGAGCATTGTCAATATACTGACAATGTCCCGTTTAGAAAACAACAATACAACATACATTTGAATTCACTAATTCATAAACAAACATGATTTAATTGATGAATACTAATCAATTGACTATTTACAACATTTGTCAATAATTAGTCCAAACAATAGAAACAGACTGTTTCAGTCAACATTTTCAGAAATGAAAAATTCGTAATATAACTAATCGACGAACTTAGTCGAGTCGATTACACACATTGTAAACAATCACAATCAATAGAAACAATTCACATTCTGATCAAGTAGATAGGTAAGAAACAGTAATGACAGAATTAATCAAAACACAAATATAAAAAATTAACAAGCTATTAATACAGACAACAATATACGTAGAATACACAAAATAAATAGAAAAATACCTCTGAATTTTAATTTTATTCCGACTCGAACTCAACTTGGATTTCGGATTTTTTGTTTGAAATCAAACTGACTTTAGTCGAAGTATTTTCCACTGAAAATACTTCGACTAAGGTCGATTAAACCTCAATCTTCATCATAATCTGAACCAAATCCGGAAGTTTGGTATTTTTAGGGTTCTTAAAAACTTGATTTGGGATTTAACCATTTCTGGTCAGATTCGAGAAGAACCAAACATGACACAATGGTGAGGGTAGCCTAGGGGTCATTTGGTGTTAGTTTGAAACGGATCTGAGTTTGTCCTTGTTTGGTCCGAATCTTCAAAAGAAGATTCGAGAAGTTCAGAGCTGATTCGAACCAAACTAACTTCAGATCCATAACAAGGGTTGTTAGGGGAAGCCATGGTGTTTATTAGGTGCTGTTTGGTTTAGATCAGGTTTTCAGGACAACCTTTGATTTAAGATTCGAAGAGTTGGGGCCTGATTCGAATGAAACTAAGGTTGGATTCGTGTAGGGGAGGTTCAGTAGGTCCTAGGGTGTTAAGGTGGTGATCGGCGGCGTTGATGCCGCCGGGTTTCAGGCGGTGGAATCCTAGGGCGGCTAGGGTTAGGAGTGGGGCTTGGGGGACGATGATGAACAGTGTAGGAGAGGGGGGGTGTTTAGTTAGGGGCCGGGTAAGGCTTGGGGACTTATATAGGGGTGGGGTGGACTGATGTTATCCGTCCGATCAAGTAAGATGAAAGGCCAGGATTAATCCACTAATCCGAACGATGTCGTTTGGTCTAAGTTCAGGGTCGGCCTGTATCGGGTCCAAGGGTCGGGTTACAGGTTTCGGGTAAGGGTAGGAGATCTCGTCCGTTGATTGGATTTGATCGAACGGTCCATGCTGAACCGCGACTAAACGCTGTCGTATTGATTCTTTTCGACTGGACCGGACCTGGGCTAAAAGAGGGTAATTTGGTTTGGGCTGTTGGGGTAATTAACTCACTTGGGCCTGGATTTTAATCCAGGTCCAATATTCTTTCACAATTACATATATTTTCTAATAAAAAAAAACCCTAATAAAAATTATAAAACAATTTTTTAACCTTACACCAAAAATATTAATTAATTCATAACAATTATTTAACACATAGTCAAAACATCAATCACACAATGAAACATTAAAATTAGAACAAACGCATATTTTTGTGATTTTATTTAAATTATCTCTTAAATGCATAATTAAATCCTATATTCATGCAAATATGTATTCTATTTTATTTTTGTTTAATTATGACAAAGCAAACATTTTACGGACATAAACAAATTTTTAACATCACGCAAATTCAGAAATTACATAGTAAAAGAAATTTATTTTGATTTATTTTGGAGTAGTTTTTCGTGAGGCAAAAATCACGTGCTCACAAGAATGGAGGCCCTATTTCTAAAATCTCAACTAGGGAATGGACACCCTATGTTGGCAAAAAAGGCGATTAGGGAATGGAGGCCCTATGTCTAAAAATCTCAACTAGGGAATGGAGGCCCTATGTCTAAAACTAGGGAATGGAGGCCCTATATTTAAAATCTCAACTAGGGAATGAGGGCCCTATGTTGGCAAAAGGCGACTAGGGAATTTAGGCCCTGTGTCTAAAAATCTCAACTAGGGAACGGAGGCCCTATGTTGATTAAAAAAGAAAGGTGACTAGGGAATGGAGGTCCTATGTCTAAAATCTCAACTACGGAATGGAGGCTCTATGTTGGCAAAAAAGGCGACTAGGGAATGGAGGCCCTATGTCTAAATATCTCAACTAGGGAATGGAGTTGGCAAAAAAAAAGGTGACTAGGGAATGGAGGTCCTATGTCTAAAAATCTCAACTAGGGAATGGAGGCCCTATGTTGGCAAAAAAGGCGACTAGGGAATGGAGGCTCTATATCTAAAATCTCAACTAGGGAATGAAGGCCCTATGTTGGCAAAAGGCGACTAGGGAATGGAGGCCCTATGTCTAAAAATATCAATTATGGAACGGAGGCCTTATGTTGGTAAAAAAAGTGACTAGGGAATGGAGGCCCTATATTGGCAAAAAGGCGACTAGAGAATGGAGGCCGTATGTCTAAAATCTCAACTAGGGAAGGAGGCCCTATGTTGGCAAAAACAAAAAGGCGACTAGGGAATGGAGGCCCTATGTCTAAAAATTTCAACTTGGGAATGGAGGCCCTTTGTTGGCAAAAAAGGTGACTAGGGAATGGAGGCCCTATATCTAAAAATCTCAACTAGAGAATGGAGGCCCTATGTTGGCAAAAAAAAAGGTGACTAGGGAATGGAGGCCCTATATCTCATAATTTCAACTAGGGATTGGAGCCCTATGTTGGCAAAAAAGGCGACTAGGGAATGGAGACCCTATGTCTAAAATCTCAACTAGGAATATTAGCCCTATGTTGGCAAAAAAGTAAAAGATTAATATTGGGGATTCTAAACTACCCTTTTTGGATTTTCTTTTTATCTCTTCTTTTTTTCCATTTCAATTCATTTTTTTAGTAAAAAAATGCAGGAAAGAATTTGGAGGAGACTTCCCATTTGGATTGATTATTGCTGCCAAGCTGTTTCTAGTACTTGCACATTTTATTTTCTTTTATGATTGCACCTGCTTCTTGCACGGTTGCTTTGGATTGCACATGTTTCAATTTTTCAAACAAAGAACAATTGTTAGTTTGAAACAGTGGTTGATTTTGTGGCCTTGATTGTTTTGATCACTTGATCTCGGCCCAACACTTTTGGGGAAAACCTCTACTGCTTGCTGGCTTTTCTGAAGATTGATCTCTCTCCTAAAACCGAGGAACTCAACTTTCCAAATTTTCCAAATGATGGTTCAACTGTGTGGGGATTTTAAACTTTTCACCTTATTTTGCCTCTAGGGGCTTTTGACTTTTTATTTTTTTTTTTCATTTTCAATAACTCTAATTTTAGAGCATCAAGCCATCATGGCCATTCGGGATCGACTTGATGTACCTGCTAAGGCTGGGTACTTTTCTTGGACTTGGCTTTTCTTAAGCAGAACCCTGTAAAACCAATCTTGCCACCTTTTCTTCGGATTAATTTCGGAATAGAGTCAGACCGAAAGGGATTCAAGGAAAAGTAAACAAAGGACAAGAAAATAAATTTAAGGAGAAGCGTCCCATTCGGGGAGGAAAGAAGGACTTATCTGGGGTGCATGCAGACTTCAATAGACATAACATGCTTCTTGGACTGGATACCCGATTTGCACAACTATCCAACTTCTCATAAACCTATTGCGATCTGTGTTTTTTAAAACTGAGAAACCTTGCCAGGACTCTTTCAATACCAATGGTGGTAAGGCATTTCTTCTTTTCGATCAACGACACCCTTTGCGGGTTTTCGCCATTTGACCTCTCTCATTTCTCTTCTCACCGTCGCCTTATAGTGCTCTTTACGAGTTTTCACTAACAAGACTCTCTCGTTTTTCAGTTTCTCTGCTCACCATCGTCTTATGGTGCCCGTAGGTTTTCATCAATAAGACTCTCTCCTTTTATTTCTCTCATCCTGGTTGCATCGGATCCAAACAACTGCGTTCTCCGATTTTGAACACTTTTTGCCGATTGATCAGAAGGACTTGAACAAGGTTTGGATAAAAGAATTTTGGGATTGAATTACAACTTTGGAACCGTTCAAGCGGAATCATCGTCGAACCATTATAACATCTGCCCCAGACTTTTGGGGGAATTTGGATTTTTATTTTGGTGTGACTGAATCCCATAGAGAGGCTGCCTACGTATCCTTTCAGAATCAAGTCGAACGCAGTTCAGGGAAACATTTTGTTTTTGTTTTTCTATTTTTTTTCTTTTTTTTCCATCATTTCATTTTTTCATTTCTTTTTTTTTTGCAAATGTCTTCGAGTTCCAAAGAGGGTAATGAAAGAAAGGTAACCGACTCAAAGGGTTAACAAAGTATTGGAGTGTTTGGGGTAGCGAGAATGAAAGCCTTTGTCATCCCAATTGGACAATGCTATTATTGTAGAAGGATTAGACATAATACATTTTGACTGCATCTGCATTCACAGCTATTTCAGGGTCATTCCCTTCAATGTCTCTCAGATATAATGCCCCTTTTGGCAACAATTTTCTGATAATGTGATGTTCTAAACGTCAATACCACACAAGAGGGGGGGTGATTTGTGTGGTACCCAATTTTCGCTCTAGAAGAACCTGGTTCTTCTAGGTGTTCTAACTACTACTATTTGCGGAATTTAAAAGTACATAAAATAAAGAACACAGAGATTTTTACGTGGAAAACACCTGGCTCAAAACGTGAAAAAACACGACCTACTACTCAGTAGGATTTTTCCAAACTTCCACTAAAATTACTGAGCCAAAACAGCAGTTACAAAAAATCTTTGTAAACCTAATGATTAACTCTAATCCCTATGTAGCACACAGTCTCAACTGTTGCGACACCTTTAAGTTAGCCTATAACTTGAACACTCAAAGTACCTAACAAATACTTCTATGAAAGCTGAAAGGTACAACATTAAACCACCTACTACAATTGAACTAGAATAAGAAAAAACACAATGGAACTGGTTCTTCTATCTTGTTCAAGTAGCTTCAGAAGTGCACACTCGAATCTCACATAAATTGTTTGCAAAATTATCTTGCTCTTTTGCTCTCAATTTAGTTTACCTTCTGTGTACGTGCAATGCCTATAAAAGAGAATAATCACTGTTATTTAATGAGTTAGTAATTAGAGTTTGATTGAGACTCAATTGCTGATCTTCCATCGAAGTTGAGTCCTTGATCAACACAAACTCCAACTCTATCCTTTATCCGGATTTGTGTTCTCTTCTCATAAGGAGACTTTCTCTCCTTATCCAATATGTAATCTTTTCTATCAGTTCAGGAGATATTGCTGCTTGATCAATGGGACTTATCTCCTTCATGTGCATCTCACATGTATAGGTTGACAATCATTGTGCTTCACTTGATGGACCTGGTCCATGACTGAATTCATTTGTTATTCTTCAAAACTTCACATGTTCTTAAACCAACAAATTCCCCTTTTTGATGATGACAAACTCTGTGCTTTTTACTGATCAGAGAACCTATAAGAACTCAGCTTAACCATCAACACTTTGCTTAGAAAATTTTACTTATCATTAAGGACCAGGTTAATTAGGTTATAAATATCACATAAGAAAAATGAGTAAAGCACAATATCTCTTCCCCCTTTTGGCATCATCAAAAAGTTGTATACATAATGTGAATCCCAGATGTTAAAAAGTACTCATGGCCACTGGGACAACTGCAAGTGAAATCAATGTGCAATTATCAATAATCAACAAAATTTTAAACTATTAGGATCAGAATCATCATAGAACAAGAGAAAAACAGCAGTTGTCATGATAGAGATATGCTTCCACAAACAGACCACAAAAAGAAAGAAAACCTTCCAAACCATGAGCAAAAAAAAACAAAAAAAATCCCTAATCTGGGTCACTGGGGGTACTAGACTGGTTCAGAAGATAAGTGCTGGGAAACCTAGGGCTTGGAGGAACTAGAGGGTTGAGACTGGAGAAGGTTCAGCATATTCTGAAGCATTCCATCACTCTTCTCCTTTTCTTTTGCTAGCTCACTTCTAAGGCCATCTCTCTCAGTATCCAATTCAGTCACACGAGCCTTGAGCCTAGCAATTTTATCATCTTTAGTTCCACATTCCTGAACCAAAGCCCTAACCTTGTTGTTGATGGGTGTCCTCAGAGATGAACCAGGTTCAACTGGGATGGCATTGACTAGATAGTCACAAGCCAGCAGAGTCTTAACACCAAAATATTCCTTGTTTGATGCCATTTCCCATTTCTTTAAAGGCACATTCAGCCTGTCCAGAACTATAGTCAATATGAACCCATATGGAGTGGCATGAGCCTTGGAGCCATTGATGACCCTGTCTAGCAGTTTGACAATAAAAGTAGGCCAGTTGATTTGCATTCCTCTCACCAGGCACTCCATAAGAACTAGGTCCATGTAATTTGCAGTGTGCCTTCTCTCCTGTCTAGGCAAGAGTCACTTGTTGACAAATTCAAACAAGTCACCCAGTTTGAGTGCATCAAACTTCACTTTGACTCCTTTCACCAGGCTGGTGACTACTCCATTCTTCACAACAGCATTGGCCATAAATTCAATCAGTTCATTCCTGGCCAGCCTCCCATCCATTTCAAGGACCATGTCCTTCCAACCTTGTGAAGCTAGAGCATCCAACAGTCTCATCATTCCTGGTTCACCCAGGTCCTTCAACAGTCTGCCTTTCAATATTTTTCTTTTGCCAAAAATAGCAAACGTGTCCTGTTCCTTCTCAGATTCCTCTTTTTCTTCTTCTTCTTCTTCTTCTTCTTCTTCTTCTTCTTCTTCTTCTTCTTCTTCTTCTTCTTCTTCTTCTTCTCCACTCCACTCATCATATTCTTCGGTAATTTTTACCTGCTTGCCTTTCACTACAGATCTTATCCTCTTGGCAAGTGAGGGTTCAGCAGACACAAGTACAGAGGAAGACTTCTTGGAAGAAGTCTAGGACCTTTTGGGTGTGGGAACCTCCACTGTCGTTCCTCTTTCTTGATGGACCAATTCCATCTCCTCTTCTTCTACAGCCTTAGAGGATTCTGCAACCTTTGTCTTTCCCTTCTCCTTTTTCTTTTTCTTGCTTTCTTCTAGAGCTTTTTGTAGTTCAGCTTCAGATTGTTTTACCTTGCTTCTAGTGGCTCTTCCCTTAGGTACTGAAGGGACAGTAGGTTTTGGGGATGAAGTTTTGCATTTCTTGGTTGGCTTGGAAGCAATTGGAGCCTTTTGTGAAGTGGCTTTGAGCTTCTTTAGATCATAACTCGCCCCAACCTTTTTCAGAAGGTCAGCCAATGTTTCCTCAGCAGATGAAACAGGTTCATCTCTTTGTTTGCTTAGATGAACCAAACCCTCTGCTACCTCTCCAGAGCCACTTCCCCCTGACTTTATGCCACTTTCTTCAACAACTCCACATATAGCAGGAACTCCTTTCTTCCTATTTACCCTCTCTTCACCACTTTCACCCTCTCTCTTTTTTCCTTTCTTTTTACCTCCACTCCTACTTGTTTCAGCCAATTTCACATCTCTAATAGGACCAACTAGAACAAACCTATTTTCTAAATTTTCAACCACAGAAGAACTTACCTCAGCATGGGTTTCTTGAATTTCTCAGTGTCAGAAGACCCATGTTCTTCACCTTCACTAGCAGACTTAAACGATTCTGACTCAAAACTGGAGTCAAATTCTTGAGCTGAGCTTTCTTTAGACTGGCTAACTTTCAATTTCTTGTTTAAAACCTTACTCAATTCTCCAGATGCTACAGTTTTTCTAGACAACATTTTCTTCCTTCGAAACCTAGGTTTTGGGGTTTCACTAGGACGAGTAGATGAGGAGGAATTGGAGGGAGATGGTGGTGGAGGAGTACTAGGATTATCTTGCGGGTTAGACATGGTTCTTCGTTGCTTGGGAAGATTTGGGAATTTTTGGAGAAGAAGGTAATCAGAATTTTGAGATGAGTTTTGACGGTTATTGAATAATGAAGAAGATTAGAGATGTGGTGTGTATTTAAAGGCAAATAGACATTTACTCAATAACAACAGCTTTTCATAGGTCAAAGAGAATTCTAATCAACCTGTAATTCCAGTCCTTTAATGATTATTTGGCTTCCCTAGATTTTAGGCAAAAATCACGGTTTTAGAGTTCTAAATGGACGAAACTGGTTCAATGCCTCAACGGATAGAATTTTTTAGGAATTTGGCAATGACAGAACTTCTGCTCATGCTTGAATTGTTAATCTTTCTAATTATGTAAAGTATTGAAAATTGTATTTTCACATGAACTCATACTGATGAATCAGGTTCTTCGTTTAGAATTCTCTTGAACATGCCTCAAATGCCATAATAGAAAAAAACTTTGTAAGAGATCAGTGAGTCATATATACACATGTCACAGGAGTATACTAATTAAAGTATGCAACTGAGTAAGAATTAATCTAGATATTTACAAAAGTTTGAACTCCTAACCAAAATAATTTTTTTTTCATTTTTTTTTTCAAATTTTTTTTTCATTATGCATTCTGAACTGGACCTATTAGGTGATCTTAATTATCCCTAATTCCAACCTGTTCCTCTCAAAGTTTTCTCTACTCAGTGTTTTAGTAAAAATGTCAGCAATTTGCTTGTCAGTAGCACAGAATTCTATGGAGATCAATCCTTTCTCATAGTTATCTCTTAAGAAGTAGTGTCTAACATCTATGTTCTTAGTTCTCTTATGATGATTAGGGTTCTTTGTCATACTTATAGCACTAGTGTTATCACAGAATATTGGAATACAACAAACTTCAATACCAAAATCTACCAGCTGTTGTTTGATCCATAGCAATTGAGCACAACAAGATGCAACAACAACATGCTCAGCTTCAGCAGTAGATAAGGCCACTGAGTTTTGCTTTTTGGTAGCCCATGACACAATACATGAACCAAGGAAGTGTGCCATACCTGAGGTGCTCTTCCTATCCACTAGAAAACCTGTATAATCAGCATCAGCATATCCAACTAGATTAAAATTGCTACCTTTGGGATACCAAAGACACAAATCAGTGGTGCCTTTCAAGTATCTTAGTATCCTTTTGACAGCAGTCAGGTGAGATTCTTTAGGATTTGCCTAAAAGCAAGCACAAAGCCCTACATTGAAAACAATATCAGGTCTACTAGCAGTAAGATACAGAAGTGACCCAGTCATATCCCTATACAACTTTTGATCAACTGATGAACCAGGTTCATCAACATCTAATTTAGTAGCAGTTGAAATAGGTGTGTCTGTTTCCTTTGATTCTTCCATTTTAAACTTTTTGATTAGCTCATTTGCATACTTCTGCTGGTGGATCATGGTTCCATTTGGACTTTGTTTGATTTGTAAGCTTAAGAAGAAGTTAAGCTCACCCATCATGCTCATTTCAAACTCACTCCCCATTAATTTTTGCAAAGTCCTTACTTAGCTTATTAGTAGTGGCCCCAAAGATTATGTCATCGACATATATTTGCACAACAAGCAGATCCTTACCTTTTTCCCTTAAGAATAAGGTACTATCAATTTTACCTCTTTTGTAACCATGCTCAAGCAGGAATTTGGACAATCTTTCATACCATGCTCTTGGTGCTTGCTTAAGCCCATAGAGAGCCTTGTCTAACTTGTACACATGCTCAGGACATTCTTTGCTCTCAAACCCTGAAGGTTATTTTACAAAAACTTCTTCTTTCAGGTACCCATTCAGGAAGGCACTTTTGACATCCATTTGATAAAGAGTGAATTCCATGTGTGCTGCAAAGGCTATAAGGAGTTTGATTGTCTCTAGTCTTGCAACTGGAGCAAAAGTCTCATCATAGTCTATGCCTTCCTCTTGGCTATAGCCTTGGACCACCAATCTTGCCTTGTTTATTGTAACTATTCCATCTTCATCAAGTTTGTTTCTGAAGACCCATTTTGTACCAATGACTGATCTATCTTTGGGTCTTGGAACTAGATGCCAAACTTGACTTCTTTCAAATTGATTGAGTTCGTCTTGTATAGAAATTACCCAATTTGCATCCCTTAAAGCCTCAACAACATTTTTAGGTTCAATAAGAGACAAAAAGGCATCAAAAGCACACATATTCTTTAATTGTGTTCTAGTATTAACTCCAGATGTTGGATCAGTGACAATGTTCTCAATGGGATGAGAACTTTGATACTTGTGAGGTTTCATAACCAACTGGTTTCTACTAGATGTTTCTCCCATGCTCTATTGCTGAGGAACAGGCTCATGAACATGTTCCTTTGAGGGATTTATTTCGATTCCTCTTTGATTAGTTCCCTCTGTCATGTTGCCCTAGGTGGAAGAACCTATTCCATCACTTGTTCCTTCTGATGATCCCACTTTGACTTGTGCTGAGGCTTTAGTCAAGTCTTTTACCAATCCAATGGCTTCATCTTCATGTTCCTGTCTCTCAGAAAGAATATTGGTTTCATCAAATACTACATGTACACTTTCTTCTACACACAAAGTTCTTTTATTGAACACTTTATATGCTTTACTATGTGAAGTATATCCCAAGAATACTCCCTCATCACTTCTGGGATCAAACTTACCTAGGGAGTCTTTTCCATTATTGTGCACATAGCACTTGCAACCAAATGCCCTAAGATGGGATATGTTTGGTTTTCTCCCTTTAAGTAACTCATAAGGAGTCTTCTCTACCAGAGGTCTAGTCATGCATCTATTGATTATGTAACATGCAGTGTTTACAGCCTTTGCCCAGAAGCTGTGGGGCAATTTACTAGAAAGCAACATGGTTCTAGCCATGTCCTCAAGAGTCCTATTCTTCCTTTCAACTACTCCATTTTGTTGAGGAGTCCTATGGGCAGAGAAATTGTGATCTATACCATTTTCATCACAAAATTCAACAAACTTGGAATTTTCAAATTCAATTCCATGATCAGAACTAATGGATGCAAGTTGATTTCCTAATAGTTTCTGAGTTTTTCTAACAAATGCAGTAAACATGTCAAATGCGTCATCTTTGGAAGTTAGAAATAGAACCTAGTTAAATCTAGAATAATTATCAACAAGCACCTTTATATTTCTTTCCACCTCTGCTCATGGTTCTCATTGGACCACATAGATCCATATGGACCAGTTCCAATGACTTGGTTGTACTTACCATTTTCTTGCTTTTGAAGGATGATCTTATCTGCTTCCCCCTTGCACATGCCTCACAAACTTTATCTTCCTTGAACTTGATATTAGGTAACCTTATCACCAAGTCCTTAGAGACTAATTTGTTTAGATGATTTAGACTTGCATGACCAAGTCTTTTGTGCCACAGGAGGGGATCATAACCAACACACTTAGGCAAGTGAGTTCATTTTCTGAGAGAGTAGACAAATCTACAATGTAAATATTGTTAACTCTCTTTCCCTACAATACAATCTTGTAAGTGGTAAGATTAATCACAAAGCATTTAGTAGAGATGAATGCTACAAGGTTACCTCTGTCACACAGTTGTGACACACTGATCAGGCTATATTTCAAGCCATCTATCAAGTAGACATTCTCAATGGAGTGAGAGTCTGTCTTACCTACCTTTCCAACCTCAATGATCTCATCTTTCTTTCCATTACCAAAAGAGACATTACCTCCTTTTAAGTCCTCAAGTGAAAGGAACTGGTCCTTGCTCCCAGTCATATGTTTTGAGAAGCCACTATCCATGTACTATATTTGGCTACTTCCTTTCACTTGGACCTGCAAAACGAAATCAGGGGTTAGTCTTAGGAACCCAAACTAGTTTGGGTCCCTTTCTATGGGCAAAGGGATAAATCAGATTTCTTCTAGCCCACCCAGGTAGCTTGTTCTTTTCTTGAACAAAATTTTTATTCTTTTGACTGGCCTTTTCTTTTGCATTACATTCATTTTTGTAATGACCAGTCTTGCCACAGTGGGTGCAGATTTTATTCTCAGGAAGTGTGAGGTACTTACTTTTAGGGTCCCATTTTGGTGCTTGAGTCCCATAGCCAAGTCCTCTTTTATTGTTGTCGTGATGCTCTTGCAACCACGAAAGTGCATCAGAAGTCTTATTCCATTTGCAAGTTCTGTCTAGTTCATGTTTCACCTTTCCTAGATCTTCTTGTAGGACTTTAATCAATTTATCCTTCTTATACAATTCATCCTTCATTTTACCTAAGTTTTCCTCTAGAGTGAGATAGGTGAGATCAACTTTCTTCTTTCCTGTTCCTAGTTTCAGTTTTAGATTTTCAGACCGAAGTTCTAGGACACTAGTGTCAAGTTCAAGAACCTGGTTCTTTAACTCAGCATTTTTGCAATCACTCTCATTAGCCCTAGACTCTAGACTTTTGCATTTTGCTTTTAGGATCACACATTCCCTAGACAGATCTTCCTTTTCATTGTTCATTATTTCAGACTCATCAATGAAGTCTAGTAACAACTCAAATAACCTTTCTTTAGACAGAAATTTAATCTTGTTTTTTAGATGAAGAATACTTACCTCTTGTTCATCATCTGATTCTCTAATGGCCATAAGATCCTGTTCCTCTTCAGCTTCATTTTCTGAGTCCTCAACTAATATTTCTCCCCAGGCATCAACCATAGGCTTTGTCGATCCTTTGTTCCTTTTTGGTTGAACCTGTTCCTTGTTCATGTTCCTTCGTTTAGTCCTTTCTTTCTTCCACTCAATTTCCCATTGAGGGCAGTTCTTGATTATGTGATCAGTCTTACCACACTTGTAGCAATCCTCATTGGTCTGTTTCTCAGGAGCCCTTGGTTTGTTGAAGGTTGTACCTCTGGAAGAACCCTTTCCTCTCATCAGGTACTTTTTGAAATCTCTAGTGATCATAGCCATCTCATCATCCTCCAGATCTGAACCTTTAGCAATTCTGAGAGTTAGACTTCTCTCCTTCTTGGGTGTATCCATCTTCATAGTTTGCCTTTTCAGCTCATAAGCAGTAAGATTTCCAATCAGTTCATCTAGCTTGAGGGTAGCAATATTCTTAAATTCCTGAATAGTAGTGATTTTGCTTTCCCATGAGACTGGCAGAACCCTTGTCAAAATTTTCTCAGCCTTGTCTTCTTCAAGAATAATCCTTCCAAGAGACTTAAGTTCATTTGTCAGTGTAGTGAACCTAGTATACATCTCTTGGATAGTTTCTCCTTCCTTCATAGTAAAATTCTTATATTGAGAATACAACAGTGTTCCTCTGGATCTTTTCACTTGAGGTGTTCCTTCATGAGCCACTTGCAAAGTGTCCCAAATTTCTTTAGCAGTGGTACAACTTTGGATCCTACTGTACTCATCTGGACCTAGTCCACACACAAGCCATTTCTTGGCCTTGGCATTTTTCTCCCACTTTTTCAGGTCTTCTGCAGTGCAGTCAGCCCTTGTCTTTGGCACATCCACTCCTTCATCATTCTTCTTTGTAGTTGCTAAAGGACCATCAGTGACTATGTCCCAAAGTTCATAGTCTTCTTCTATGATATGATCCCTCATCCTGTTCTTCCACCAGGAGTAGTACTGTCTATTGAAAAGTGGAGGCCTGGCAGTGGATTACCCTTCCCAGTTCCCAGGTGGTGCACTCATGTTGATATTTTCCTAAGGTGTTAGTCTCTTCAAGGATAACCCGCTCTAACACCAATTGATGTTCTAAACGTTAATACCACACAAGAGGGAGTGATTTGTGTGGTACCCAATTTTCGCTCTAGAAGAACCTGGTTCTTCTAGGTGTTCTAACTACTACTATTTGCGGAATTTAAAAGTACATAAAATAAAGAACACAGAGATTTTTACGTGGAAAACACCTGGCTCAAAAGGTGAAAAAAACCACGACCTACTACTCAGTAGGATTTTCCCAAACTTTCACTAAAATCACTAAGCCAAAACAACATTTACAAAAACTCTTTGTAAACCTAAGGATTAACTCTAATGTCTGTGTGGCACACAACCTCAACTGTTGCGACACCTTCAAGTTAGCCTATAACTTGAACACTCAAAGTACCTACTACAAATGCTTCTATGAAAGCTTAAAGGTACAACTTTAAACCACCTACTACAATTGAACTAGAATAAGAAAAAACACAATGGAACTGGTTCTTCTATCTTGTTCAAGTAGCTTCAGAAGTGCACACTCGAATCTCACATGAATTGCTTGCAAAATTGCCTTGCTCTTTTGCTCTCAATTTAGTTTACCTTCTGCGTAAGTGCAATGCCTGTAAAATAGAACAATCACTGTTATTTAATGAGTTAGTAATTAGAGTTTGATTGAGACTCAATTGCTGATCTTCCATCAAAGTTGAGTCCTTGATCAACACAAACTCCAACCCTATCCTTAATCCGAATTTGTGTTCTCTTCTCATAAGGAGACTTTCCCTCCATATCCAATTTTTCGATCAGTTCAGGAGATATTGCTGCTTGATCAATGGGACTTATCTCCTTCACGTGCATCTCACATGTATAGGTTGACAATCACTGTGCTTCACCTGATGGACCTGGTCCATGACTGAGTTCATTTGTCATTCTTCAAAACTTCACCTGTTCTTGGACCAACATAATGTATGGACCTTTCCAGTTGGGAGAAAATTTTCCTTTTGCTTCCTTATGATGGGGGAGAATACGCCTTAAAACGAGTTGCCCTACTTCAAAGTTTCTAGGCCGCACTTTTTTGTTGTAGGCACGGGCTATTCTTTGTTGATACAACTACCCGTGGCAGACTGCGGCCATTCGCCTTTCATCGATCAGGGTCAACTATTCCATACGGGTTTTGACCCACTCACTGTCTTCAATTTCAGCTTCAACAATGATTCGGAGAGAAGGGATTTCAACTTCCGCGGGTATTACGACTTTAGTGCCATAAACCAAAAGGTACGGGGTTGCTCCGACCGATGTGTGCACAGTGGTGCGATACCCCAACAATGCAAAAGGCAACTTTTCATGTCAATTCCTGGAACTTTGAATCATCTTTCTCAAAATATTTTTGATGTTCTTGTTTGCTGCTTCGACGACACCATTGGCTTTGGGACGATAAGGGGTAGAGTTTCGATGCGTTATCTTGAATTGTTCACATATCTCTCTCATCAAATTACTATTCAAATTTGTAGCATTATCTGTAATAATAGTTGCAGGAATACCAAAACGGCAGATGAGGTTGGAATGCACGAAGTCTACTACAGCTTTCTTAGTGACAGATTTGAGAGTAATTGCTTCGACCCACTTTGTGAAGTAGCCGATAGCGACTAATATGATTCTATGTCCATTTGAAGCTTTCGGCTCAATCGGCCCAATGATGTCCATGCCCCAGGCGACAAATAGACAGGGTGCTAACATAGGATGCAGTTCTGTAGGCGGTGCATGAATCAAATCACTGTGCACTTGACATTGATGACATTTACGGACGAAACTGAAGCAGTCTTTTTCCATAGTCATCCAGTAATAATCCGCTCGAACGATTTTCTTTGCCAAAATATACCTGTTCATGTGGGGTCCGCACACTCCTGCGTGTACTTCATACATGATCCTTCCAGCCTCTTCGCCGTCAACACATCTTAAAAAGTTGACATCCGGAGTCGTTTTGTATAAGACATCACCGCTCAAGAAGAAACCACCTGTGTGACGTCTAATGTCTCTCTTTTGGTCTCCATTGGCCTGCTTGGGGTATTCTTTAGTTTTCAGAAATCTTTTGATGTCATGATACCATGGCTGAATATTTGGTTCTACCTCAACTGTATTGCAGTACCCGTGCCTTTTCCCGGATTTGGATTTCCAAAGGGTCGATATGGGCATTGCCTGGGTATGGCAGCATTGAGGCCAAAGTAGCAAGTGCATCAGCTAGTTCATTGTGACAATGAGGGATGTACCTGAACTCTATTGACTTGAATCTCTTTCTAAGATCTTCCACGTGTTGCCTGTAGGGAATAAGTTTGACATCTCGAGTCTCCCATTCTCCTTGGGCTTGTCGGATAATCAGATCCAAATCTCCCATGATTAACAATTCTTCGACATCTTGGTCAATTGCCATGTTCATACCCATAATGCAGGCTTCATATTCGGTAGTATTGTTTGTGCAGAAAAAAATGAAGCCGGGTTGTGGCTGGATAATGCTGACCAGTGAGTGAGATCAAGATTGCCCCAATTCCAACACCTTTTGCGTTTGCCGCTCCGTCAAAGAACATTTTCCAAGCATTGGTATCTTCGGATATTACCTCAACTGAATTTAGCTCTTCATTCGGGAAATAGGTGCTCAATGGTTGGTATTCATTGTCAACTGGGTTTTCAGCCAAATGATCCGCTAAAGCCTGGGCTTTCATTGATGTGCGGGAGATGTAGACTATGTCAAGTTCAATGAGTAGGATCTGCCACTTTGCTAACCTCCCTGTGGGCATTGCCTTCTGGAATATGTACTTTAAAGGGTCCAACCTTGTGATGAGATAAGTGGTGCAGGCCAACAAGTAATGCCTCAGCTTCTGAGTAACCCAAGTCAGAGCGTAGCAAGTCCTTTCCAACAAGGTATATTTAGCTTCGTAACTTGTGAACATTTTTCCCAAATAGTAGATTGCTTGTTCTTTCCTCCCAATCACGTCATATTGCCCGAGGACACATCCAAAAGAATTCTCCAAGACTGTCAAATACAAGAACAGAGGCCTTCCCAGTTCAGGTGGGACCAAAACTGGCGGGTTTGACAGATATTTTTTGATTTTGTCAAAGGCTTCTTGGCACTCGTCTATCCATTTAATTCTTGCATCTTTCTTCAACAGCTTGAAAATGGGTTCACATGTAAATGTTAACTGGGCAATGAATCGGCTAATGTAGTTCAATCTTCCCATCAAACTCATAACATCTTTCTTGGTTCTTGGAGGAGGCAAATATCGAATGGACTTTATCTTTGTTGGGTCTAACTCGATACCCCTCCGACTGACTATGAATCCTAAGAGTTTGCCAGACGGTACCCCAAATGCACACTTGGCTGGGTTTAGCTTCAGATCATATTTATATAGCCGCTCAAAGAATTTTCTCAAATATGAACATGGTCATCCTGGGTCCTGAACTTGATGATCAGTCGTCCACATACACCTCTATCTCTTGGTGCATCATATCATGGAAAATGGCAGTCATGGCCCTCATGTAGGTTGCCCCGGCATTCTTCAGTCCAAAAGGCATGACCCTGTAACAGTATGTGCCCCAGGGTGTGGTAAACGTTGTCTTTTCTGCATCCTCTTCATCCATCAACACCTGGTGATATCCTGCGTAACAATCTACGAAGGACTGTATCTCATGTTTGGCGCAGTTATCAGCAAGGATGTGGATGTTCGACAATGGGAAGTTATCCTTAGGGCTTGCTTTATTCAGATCTCTGTAATCCACACACACTCGAGTTTTCCCATCTTTCTTTGGCACTGGAACTACATTGTCTAACCACGTGGTGTATTGAACCACTCGGTTCACCTACGCTTTCAACTGTTTTGTGACCTCTTCTTTAATTTTGTCACTAATATCAGTTTTAAACTTTCTTTGCTTTTACTGTACAAGGGGGTATTCGGGGTAAGTTGGCAACTTGTGAATCACTAAATCGGCACTTAGTCCTGGCATGTCATCGTATGACCAAGCAAACACATCTTTGAATTCAAACAAGAGTTGGACCAATGCGTCCAGGGTTTTTTCATCTGTGTGAATGCTTATCTTGGTCCTTGACTTCTTCAGAACTACCCAAATTAATCGGCTCAGTATCATTTAAGTTCGGCTTAGGTTTATTCTCAAATTGTTCCAATTCTCGATTTATTTCCCTAAAAGCCTCTTATTCATCATATTTTGGTTCTTGGTTCATTATTTCACAGTTAGATAGCATGTTTGGATCTTGGCATGAAGTCCACAAGCATGTCATGTTATTTAAAGCTGCATTATTAGAACTGAAAGAAGAAATAAAAGAGAAGAATAGCAAAAATCAGAAAGAATAAAGAAAGATGAACGATGAAATATTGATTTCATTTCTTTGAATTTGAAGATAACATGGTTTACATTGGGAATTAAAGACATGAAACTAAAGAAAACATCCGAGTTACACCCTGAAATAACTTGTGATGCAGAAAAAGTGGTAGGACTGGACTACCAGGATTCCCGCCTGATTGGGAATGAAGTAGCCTTCCAATTTTGCAGTTTGGCACTAGGTCCCATGTATAGAACCTCAGCGGCGCTTGAGCCTTCCCCTAGTTGGACCATATGGGTTTCATACAGCATCTGCCTCATAGCCCTACAGATTTTTTCAATTTCCTCGGTTGTAAAGGCCTCATCTTTCTCTTCCTCATTGTATTTAGGCTTGACAAACATTCTATAAAGATGTAGAATCGGCTGAGGCAAGACCCAACCATTGTTCTTTCTTTCATCCACCCATTTTCCATCAGCTGATGTGGGTTGGAAACCTACCCCAAAGAACTTCTCACTAGTAGCCAGAGTGATAGGTTTGGCGATTCCTTGCAATGACTTCCCGAGCCCCTTCCCGGGTTTGTAACCATGCCTGATCATTTCTTTGGCAACCATGATTGATGCCTTTGAAAGAAAGGGTTGAGAGCAAGGGTTTCCTTCTTCACATTGGTCTGCGATCACAACCTCAAAAGCCTGATAGACTATATGTTCACTTCCTTCTCTAGCTTCAAGACAAGGGACTGACGGGTCCTGATAAATCGATTGCTCATCTTCCCCGTGAACTACAATCTCCTGATCTTCATGTTCGAATTTCACCATCTGGTGGAGAGTAGAAGGCACAACCCCTGCTGTGTGAATCCATAGCCTTCCCAAGAGGAAATTATAGGAAGTATCCATGTCTGTCACACCTCCTTTTTCCGCCCCCGCGAGGGGTGAAGGAGTTTTTTCCAATTAAAGGACAATCGAAACGGGATTTGTTTGTTTATTTCAGAGTCGCCACTTGGGAGATTTAGGGTGTCCCAAGTCACCAATTTAATCCCGAATCGAGGAAAAGAATGACTCTGTATTACAGTCCGCGAACCAAAAATCCGAATAAGGAATTCTGTTAACCCGGGAGAAGGTGTTAGGCATTCCCGAGTTCCGTGGTTCTAGCACGGTCGCTCAACTGTCATATTTGGCGTAAATATCTAATTTTTATACAATTATGAACTTATGTGCAAATTTTAACCCTTTACCGCTTTTATTATTATATTTTAAAAGAATGTGAACATTGTTTAAAAACATGTCTTTGGATTGCGTCACATGAAATGCACCCGCAATCCGGAACACATTTTTATTCAATGTTTTGGGATTTGGATTTGGGTCGCATGAAATGTACACCCGAGTTTAAGAAGGTAAGATTATTAAAATACGCGCCTAAAGCGATTAGCGTATTTATTATTTTTGGTAAGGCCGTGGAGTTCGCTAAGCGGCCGATCCCGAGTTCTAAATAATTAATGCATACATTTTTGTGAGGGCCCCGCAATATGTGCGTTTTATTTGGCGAGGCTCGTCTCATTTTATTTAAAAGGATAAACCTATAGTGACTACATTTTTTTTCTATTAAGTTCGTTTTCTAAAATAAATGAAGAAAAGGTCCTACTTTATTTACATACTTTCGAGTTATTATAGTCAAGTTTCGAAAATGAGTCGTTTAAAGAGTTTACATGGACAACAGATATAATGTTCTATATACAAACAGTAAAAGAAAGAAAAGACTACATTAAACTACAACTTCAAATCTTTCTCATTTTTTGCATTCATGCTTCGAGTGGATTACAAGATGAACCAGTGTATCAGTTTGTGTACCTGGTATTTGGAAGGCAAGGAAAGAAGATGAAGATCAGTAGAAGCAGCAGTAGTGTAAAGACACAGCAACAACAACAACCCAACAGCAATTCGACCCAGGTTCAAGGCCCAGAAAACTTTGAAGAAAACCGAACAACTCAATAGAACAAACTCAAAAGTATGTAAACAAACTAAACAGCAACAACCCACGCGTGTATTAAAACCCGAAACTAAACTCGTTTCTCACTTTGTTTTTGTTTTCTCTTTTTAAACTCTATCACACTCTCTTCAGATTTTTCAGAATGTATTCCTCTCTCAAAAATGTTCTCCCCCCTTTTTGTTCTGAAATTTTTATCTCCCCCAAAATTCTTCCAAAAATCCCCTAAAAATTCCTCTTTCTAAAAATTCTTCCAAAATCTCCTCTCCCAATTCAATCCCCTCATCCCCCCTTATATACAAAGCAAGACCCCCTTTTACCTCTTTCCCCTTTAACTTTTATTATTACCCACACTTTTACTTTAGTAAAAGTAGTCAACGTGGGCCTTTCGTGTTCCCTCTTTTTGAAAAGTAGTCAAAGTGGGCCTTCATGTTCCCTCTTTTTGAAAAGTAGTCAAAGTGGGCCCCCTTGTTCCCTCTTTTTTGAAAAGAAGACATCATTATCCACCTTTTCCTTTTTGCTTTTATCATTACGTCTTGCCCCCACCATAATTAAATAATCTGCGATTGGTTAATTCCCGTATTACCCCTAAAACTACTGTTACTGCCCTGATTCAAAATCTGTTATAACTTCAAAAATCTGTCCAAATAACAATTATCGCACATTTAAATAGCAATTAACTATAAAAATCACACAATTTAGACGTTAAATGCTAAAAATGCAACGTACATTATTTTTATGATTTTGTAAAACAAACTTAAATAAATACTAAATGCAAATGCGGCATATTTTTGTAATTTTTTATTAATTTAACCAATAAACACGCACAGACAGAAATACAAATAATTATCAAAAATGCTACAAAAATTCTAAAATTGCACACAAAGGAAAATTGTTTTATTTTGGATTTTTTGGGAGTAATTCTTTCATAGGGAAAAAATCACGTGCTTACAATGTCTAAGACCTGAAAGGTCACCTCGAAGTCCACCGGGCCGATAGTCAGAATCAGATGAATCTTGCCTATTGTATCTCTCTTTATGCCGTCAAAGGCACGCATACAGACGTTTTTGGGTCTGATTCTCTCAGTACCGATTTCCATCCACTGCAGAGTTGAGAGAGGGCAAATATTCACCCCAGAACCACCATCTAGCATGACCCTTTTCACATAATACCCCTCGCATTTAACTGTCAGGTAAAGGGCTTTGTTGTGTGCGGCCCCTTCCGGGGGCAAATCATTCTTGCTGAAAGAGATTTGATTGACTATAAAAAACCTCTCTGCCATCCTCTCCAACTGTTCTACAGTGGTTTCAATGGGCACGTATGCTTCATTAAGAGTTTTGATCAACACTTTTTGATGTTCAGTTGAATTCATTAGCAAAGACAACAAGGAGACTTGGGCTGGAGACTTTCGAAGCTGGTCGATTATCTCGTAGTCTGCCATTTTCATTTTATGGAAGAATGTTTTCGCTTCTTCAGCACTCACTGGCTTCTTAGGTGGGAAACGCTTCTTTATGGAATTATTCACTTCCTCCAGATTGAGGTACTTCTCAGCCAGGTTATTTTCCTTAACTTCTCCCAAGATCTCTTTGCCTTTGTAAGTAACTACCGCTTTGATATAGTTCCATAGAACGGTAGTGGGATCTATCATGGGCCTTTGCGGTGCGTGGCCAATAACCATGGGCTCATTCAACCTTGGTGGAATTATTGGCCCCCGCACCACGTAGGTCCCCTTGGGTACATACATTTTGGATCCCTTATTGATCTCAAACCTTCGAGGAGGGCTCAATTACATCTGTTCTTTCTTGTGGCCTCGGGGTACATAGAGAACAGCATCTTTCGAGGGCGCTACCCCGATTTCTGCTTCCACTTTCTTTTCTGTCTTTTGAGGTATGGTTTTACTCTTTTTCTCCCCCTTGTCTTGTTTTGCGACAGCCCTTGGCTTCTTTTCCATATTGGTTATGGCAATGATGGCTTTTAGAGCTGGGTCAAACTCTTTATCTTCACAGATCATTCCAATAACCGGCCCGTTGATGTGAGCCGGTAATGGATTGTTGGTTACATTAGGAACGCCTTCGTCCTTTAGCACTATTCTTTTTTGTTTTATCAGATTTTCTACATCCCTCTTCAGGGTCCAACAGTCATCTGTATCATGCCCTTCTGCCCCTGAATGGTAGGCACATTGAGTACCAGCTCTGTAAGTGGGCGACGCTAGGTTATGCCTGGTTTGGGGTACAGGCTGCAACAAACCCATCTGGACAAGTTTGGGGAACAGGCTGGAATAAGACTTACCAATGGGTGTGAAGTTGGTATCTTGGGTGGTTCCCGGGCACGGAAGTTGTTCTGTAGAGGTCGGGGATTATAGTGAGCTTGGTGAGGAGGTTGATTTATGGGAAATGGAGCTCGGTTTTGAATAAATTGGTGTTGTGGCCTAACGTAGGATTCATCACTGCGTATGGCTGAGGAACTATAGCATAAGCCACATCTTGGTGCGGATAGTAATGTTGTGGGGTTCTTTCAGAGAAAAGAGGGTTGGGTGGACGGGGTTTCCTTGCACTTGAAGTTGTCATTGCTGCTTCTTCCTTCTTCTTTCAATTTTCTACTCCTCCAGACCCGCCTTGGATTGCTTGGAAGGTAGCCCTTATAGTAGACTGACTCAAGATTCGCCCTGTTTTCAACCCATTTTCAACCATTTCATCAATTTTGATGGCTTCAGCAAAACGGCTTACCCATCGCAGACATCATGTTTTGATAATAATCAGCCTCTTAGGCTTGAAGGAAGACACTGACCATCTCGGACGCGTCCATTGGAGGTTTGACTCTGGCCACTTGTTCGTGCTATTTGACAGTATATTCTTGAAGCTCTCCGAGGACTTCTTCTTTAGATTTGACAATGAATTCCTGTCAGGGGCAATGTCAATGTTATATTGAAACTGCCTGACAAATTCCCAAGCCAGGTTATCCCAGATATGCCAGCGAGATATATCCTGATCCATATACCATTCCGAAGCGATGCCGACTAAACTCTCTCCAAAGTAAGCCATGAGAAGTTCTTCTTTTCCGCCTGCTCCCCGCAGTTGGTTGCAGTACCTTTTGAGGTGGGCAATGGGATCCCCATGCCCGTCATATTTTTCAAACTTCGAGGTTTTGAACCCCGAGGGTAGATGTATGTGCAGGAACATGCACAGGTCAGAGTAAGATACACTCTTTTGCCCACTCAGACCCTGTATATTTTTGAGACTTTGCTCCATGCTTCTCATCTTTCTGGTAATCTCCTCTTGTTCAGGGGTTTTTGCGGTTTTCTCCTGCCCTGCAGTAAACTCATACCGAGGTGGTTGAGGGTAAGCATTGGTAGTAAACTGGGTTAGTTCCATTGGGAAAAGGTGGTGCTTGAAAGGTGAAAGAGGATGGATCGAAGCTAGGCCTGGGTAGAGTAGGTTGTGTCGCAGCTGAGCCGCAACTGAAGTTAACACCTGGGGGCGAGGCTCATAAGGTGTTCCTGCAAAGTGGGCGAAAATGGTAGGATATCCCAATGGGGTATTTGGATAAT